>NW_026000241.1:25276510-25365723 GCF_001458135.2 Marmota marmota marmota
TCCTTTTTTTTTTTTTTTTTTGGTGGTGGTGGTGCTGGGGATTGGACCCAGGGCTTTGTGCATGCAAGGCAAGCACTTTACCAACTGAGCTGTATCCCCAGCCCAAGAGCTGGGTCTTTCTATTATCTCCATACTGGTTTTTATTTTTACTTTGAAGAAGTCAAGGCCATGGTATCCTCAATCTAATCCCCAAAAGAAGTGACCACAGTGGCACGAGAAAATACTCAATTGACCTTTCTTTATACAGCATGTAACTGAGTAAGTAGCCAGTAAAGCCAGAACTCAGAAAGAATTCTCAATTATCCTGTAGTCCTCCCTCAAAGTCTCCTGAGTGGCCTGCAACTATAACTCAGTGGTAGAGAATTTGCCTAGTATGCCTAAGCTTCCATCTCTAATACCACAAAACAAAATAATTAAAAATAATAAAAAATCTGCTGGGCTCAGACCTTCACCACCCTCTGATTCCTATTTGAATTTATTGAACATTAATTAATCCAGTGTTTTGGTTTTCTGCTTATATGCTTTAGCTATAGGAATAATTGGTTTGTTTTCAATAAAGTAGAAGGGAGAATTAAGAGGAATGGCTACATGATGACCAGACTGAAATTCTGTGGACAGTGCAATTCTCAGCACATTCTTAAGCTGATATTTTCCCAGAATATACAGCAGTTATAATGCAGGATCTCAGAAAGCCCTCACTTTTCTGAATATAGATAAATAAAGCACCACTGCCTATCTCTGGGAGCCAAAATGTACATTATTTAAATGAATCCTTTGCTAGAATGGCATTGGCAGTGAGGGAGCTTGCTGATGCTGCCCAAGCTGATTAGGATCCAGGAGTCAGGATTAACTGCTCCCCCTAATCCTACAGGTTACTGTATTGTGGACACTAGCCTAGCTGTTGGGCAGTATTGTCAATTCCAATCTGACGCCATCAATCAGTGACATATGGAAGATCTTCATAAGTATATAAATACCCTCCATGACTAGTCTATTCAGGGCTATTTCCTTCCCTCTATTTCTTCTCCAAAATAGTATTCTCACCATGATGTCTTTATCACCATTGAACTCGGGGCCTTAAGATCTGAGTTTCATTTTACTTCAACCATATACTGGCTATGTGACAGTAAGCAAGTGGCCTCACTTCTCTTGGCCTCAGTATCCTCCTATGCAAAACGAGGCCTGGCAGATTGTCCACAAAGGTGGCTGCTGGTAATTCCACACATCCCTGTACACACACGTCATTCTTCACACCAAGAGGTGGAGTTGCTTTCTGCTGCCCGTGAATCTGGCCTTATGAATTACCTCATCCAAGAGGATTGGGCCTAAGCAGTGCTGTGTCAGTTCTAGCCCAGGGCTTAAGAGGCCTGGCAGCCTCTGATTTTGCTCTTTTGGACCTAGGCTATTCTACTGGAGAGAGAAGTCCCACGGAGAGAGTGACCATGTGGAGAAGAACCAAGGCACCCTTCTGATAGCCAAGACCAAGGCCCAGGTGAGCAAATGAGGTGAACTTGGCTTCACCAACTCTGTGATGCCCTCACCTATGTTCAAACATCCTGAGGTTATCTGAGAAGAACTTCCTCCCTCTGAGTTCAACATAAATTCTAGAGCACAAGGACTGTAATAGTGTTGGCTTGGCTATTAAGTTTGGAATGGTTTGTCAGGTCACAGAAGCTACCTGACATGTGACTTTTGAAAATTAAATGAAGTAGTAAATATAGAAGCTCTTCTAAACTTACAAACGGTTTAGACAGTACAGAACACATAGTAATGTAACTAGTATTTTATGTCACACTCCTTGAAAATGTCTGGAACTTTACATATGAAACACATCCTTCACAGTATTGTAGTCAGGGAAGGAGAATGAAAATACGGAGATGAGGTGCCTGTTTTAATAATGATGATAATAAGTATTATTTTTTGACTACCTGCCAAGTGCCAGGCACTATGCAGGCTGTATTAGTCAGTTTTTCAATGCTGTGACAAAATAACTGAGAAAAAGAACTTAAGAAGGAAGTTTTATTAGATGTACAGTATCAGAGGTGTCAGTCCATATTCAGCTGGTCTCATGACAGAAACACTGACAGAAGGGCAAGGTGGAAGAAAGTTGTCCATCTCATGATAGAAACAGAGAAAGAGGGAGGGGCTGGGACAAGATACACTTTGCCAGCTTACTCCCCTAGTGACCTCCTTCTCCAACTAGACCCACTTCTTGCAGTTTTCACCTTCTCCCGTAATGCCATCAAAAATGAATCCTTCAATGGATTAATCCACTGATGAGGTCAGAGCACTCATGATTCACTCACCTCCCAAGAGTTTCATCTCTGAACAAGTCTGCGTTGGGGACCAAGCCTTCAACACACGAGCCTTTGGAGGCCATTCCAGATCCAAACCATAACTGAACAATTCACAATATTCTGGGGCATATGGGATAGCGATTCCCTTTTACAAGGAGAAAACTGACTGTAGAGTGATTGTGTCAATGAGCTTCACGCAACCAACCAGTAAGTGGCTGAGTCAAGACTGTCCTCTTATCCTGAAGCCAAAGCTCTTCCCAGGATAGAATATCTACTATTTTTTCTATAGCTTCTTCACAGGTAAACGGTCCAAGTAAAAATGACATGGGGAGGAAGTGAATAGGAGAACATGTCTTGAATCCTCTGACTTTCCTATTCTCATTAAGACCGTCTGTGCTGTTCCTCACCTGTGTCTTTGCATTCTGGGATGACCTGAAGACTGTGTAACAGGAACCACTGGGATACTAAAGACATAATAAGCAACCAACTATGGTGCACGCAGATACCTGAATGCTGATCTTCACCAGCAGGAGCAACAGGCCCTATTCTTTGTGCAAGGAACTCACAAAGATCTGTAGATGAGCCACTTACCTTGTTTGTCACATAGGTTTACCGTTTGAAACCGGCAAATTCAAGTCAAGAAATGAGCTATTATCTGGTGCACATGACAATGAGAACCACTGAAAGGGATTTGAGGGACCCTGTCCTTCCCTGAATAAGATAATTTCTGTCTGATTCAGCTAGATATATAGTTCCTTTCTCAGTCTTATTTGCCTTTATTACAAGCATGGTGTTTATAATATTTAATAAATAATATAAATATGAATATCTGTAGTAACACTATAATCTGAAAATAATTATTGAAATGCTTTCATCAATATTTATAATTAAAGTATTCATGTGTTAATAAACATGAAAGAGAATATCATTTCTGTGACTTAGTCTCCTTGGATTTGATTGCCTTGTAAAATTCACCCCCTTAGTCTGGCACTTAATTTTTTTTTCTCCTTCTTAGTAAAAGCAATGATCCATTTTTTTACAATCTCCCACAGGGAAATGTCCAGATTCCTTTTTAAAGTGCTCTGTGTTCAATTCTAGTTACACAGAAAACATTCAGACACAAAACAAAAACAAGACATTTTCATTCTTTGCACATATTAGAAAATCCATTTAGAACTTCTATTCTCTGCCAGCATTTACAGAGGTAAATTTATTTTCTGTGCTTCTTGGTCTGAAATAGCTCATCCTCTTCAAACATCTGCCAATATTCAAATCCATGTTGGGAGAGACTATTTTAAAAGCAGGTAACTTAACTGATATTCATCTTCTCGATAAAGGCCTTACCTAACGTTCTTATTTTCTTCTTTTAATCAGTGCTACACCCAGATAGCTTCAGGATCCAATTTCAAAGCAGCATATCAGAAGGAATCCAAGAAGGTACTCATTGCAGACCAGGATAGATTTGTATAACTGGGGTCACGTAGTACAGTTCTCAGATAAAAGAGGACTGACAGCTCTCTCTGTAAACCAGTTGTTAATTAGTGTTCAAAGAAGGCTCATCAAAATAAGCACTTTCAGATAATTGCTTTCAGGAGTATTCTAAGCGCTTCCCTTAAAAGCTGATTTAAGTCCGCATGATGCTGGATACTGTTGGGAGAGAGACCATAAGACAGAGAACAAAAACCAAACACACAGAGCATATAATCCTCAAAAAAAAAAATACACTTTTAAAAATTGAAGCAAAATTTGATTTCATCACTAGATCCTTTTACACAAAATGTGTTGGTGTCTCAGTATTTGCTGGTATGGTTTCTTGTCTGAGTGTTAAATTGAGAAAGTATATTTTCTCTTTCAAATTCCTGTATAATATGATTTGAGATGGCCAGTCAATGACAATGGCCTTAGAGGAGAATTCAAAGGACTTCAGAGCAGACAGACATGGCGGGCACAAATAATCAAATAGTGAAAATGGGGAGGGAATGAGATTAAGCTAATCCTCCTTGATCTCCAACTTCACTCATAATGGGGATTAACACTGCAAACAGGTACCCACACGTGGTGTATTTTCTTTGAACCACAGAGTAGTTGAGGGGGAGAAATGCTGTGCATTTAAAAATTAAAAGTTGCACTAAAACTTGAATTTATTTTCTTGGTTTCTTTTAAAAAGAAAATCGGAAGATCTGGCAAGATTAGGCCGATACCCCTCTTGGCATCAGTAGAACAGAGCTGTGTGAGCTTTCTTCTTGTAGATGGAGCATGTGCTTTCTGATTTGTCAAAGTTCTCCTGTGCTTTTCTGTTACTGGTCTGCCCTCCAGTTCTTGGAGTTGATGCCCTGGTTTTGTCTTCCTATAAAATACTAAGATCACCAAGATTGGTTTATGATAATTCTAGGATGTCTCATGAGGCTACTTCCAGAATATTCCCCCAGTTCTTTCTTTCTCATCTAGGTCCTCATGCTATTCTTGGTCAGTCGTTGTAGCGCTGATGCTGGTAAGGCTGGGGCTCTGGAAAACTATATCTACAGAGAGCTTTGCCATGAATCCTGACAGAGTTGCTTTTCCTGCTGGCCCCTTCATTGACAGCATCATGGCAGGAGTAGAAAGATGGGTAAGGTCTGTCCTGGAGAACTCTGGAAAGGAAGAGAGTCAGTCTCTTCTGACACAGAGCTCCCTCCCCATGGCTCTTTGGTCCAGGATGGAGCAAGACGTCTCCCTTTTCTGCTATATTATATGCTAGTTTTTGCCCAAGAAGTATGGGGCTACCATAGGTCCAGCAGCCCACCCCACAGCCCTTTAGACACAACTCTCTCTCTTGCAGACCACATAAACCCCCAAATCAACCTTATCTATTTGCTTTGGTGTTCCAGATGGCTGGGCTGCAGGGTTTCCCATTGTGATTGTTTATCTAGGAATTCTTTCCCTGCTCCCTGGGAGGAAGCAGTCCCCTATACTCTCTAGGCTCATTCTTCTTCACAGTTATGGAGGGACTGATCTGCCCTTGTTGGGAGAGCTCCATTTGTTGAGTGTAACCTTATCATCTCTCAATCTTAAATGCATTCTTCTAAGTTCAGCTCTATGATGCTGGGGTTGGGACAAATCATGTGTATCCACCAGGATTTAACTGGAGAAACAGAACCAGTAGGAGACACACACATAAATATACACGTATGTGTACATTTTAAAATTTATTTATTACAAGAATTAGTTTATATCACTGTGGGCAGTGGTTAAGCGAGCCCCAAATCCGAACCCTGTGCTGTGTAAGACAGACATTCAGGAACAGAAGATCATAGCAGGCTGGAACTCATAGACAGGAGCAGCAGCATGACTGGGAAAGTCAGATAGTCCATTAATGTCTACAGGGGGAATTTATTCTCTCTCTCCCTCATTCCCAGTAGGCCTCAGTGCAATGTTTAAGGGCAAACCAAGATTATCCAGGATGACTTGAAGTCTAGGAACTTTAATTACATTTGCAAAATATATTCAGAGCAACACCTACATTAATGCTGACTGAATAGCTGAAGGCTGTGTACCAGGCAGATTGACACATCAAAGAAACTGTCACAGTTTGCCCCTTATCAACTTGACCCCTACACACAATCTTTCTAAACTAGTCTTAATGTCCATATAAGGACAGGAAATAAAGTCAAATTACTGCCTTATATGATACAAGTATCCAGCAAATACCAAAAGCATTTTGATCATTTTCCTTGAAAAGAATGCAAAGTTTGTGCAGTGACATTCAATCTTCTCATCTTCCTTTCTTTATCTGTAACTTAACTACTTAAGTTGATGATTATTAACACAAGTTAGATGATAGGGCAATAAAAGAAGAAAGGAAATGTTTGATATACATGTCTATATACACAAAATATATTTATATCTTTATTTATAGCTCTATCTTTAAATCTATCTATCTATCTACTCTCTTGATCAGTTTGTACTGCTGGAACAAGGTACCATAGACCAGGGGGTGGGGGACTTAAGAACAACAGAAATTTATTCTTCTTAGTTCTGGAGGGTAGAAGTCTGAGATCAGGGTTCTAGAATAATCAAGTTCTGGTGAGGGTCCTTTTTTGGGTTGAAAATTATCCATTTGTTGTTCTATCTACATGTGAAAGAGAGCTAGCCATCTCTCTGGTCTCTTCTTATAAGGGCACTAATTTTATTCCTGAGAGCTCTGACCTCATGATATATTTATCTCTCAAAGGATCCACCTTCTCATATCATGATATTGTTATGATAGTTTCACATATGAATTTGGAGGTAACACAAACATTCAGTCCACTGCATACAAACATATTCATAGCCCATACCAAAATATGGAAGAAATACTTATAATTATGATTGTCCTCATTTCTACATCTACGAACGCTGGCAAAACTGCTGTTTGTAATTACTTTACTGCTCATAATCTATATTCTCTTTTCCCTTAGCAGGTGTGTTAACTGGTTATAGTTCTTTGCCTTTGGCTAGAATATCCCAAATCTTTACTCCTGAAGGTCTAAGTCATTAGTGTAAATACTTGAATTGAGTTGTTATAGTTTACCATCGATATTACTCTTGGGCATTGTAGTACTGAGATGTCTTGTGTGGTCTACTACATTATAGACATATGCTTTCTTATCTCCATTGTGGGTTTGTAGCTCTGTTTCTTCTTGGTAGTCAAGAACAATCATCCTACAAAGTTCATTAACCCTCTTCTTTACCCATGAAAAGGCATGACGATCTCAAAACTGCTGGGTAGTCTTTAAATTCTAGTTCAATACAACACCGTGAAACTGGTAGGTGATTACATTGGGCAATTTCCATTACATTGTAATCAATTTCTCTCCTTGCAACTAAGACTCGAGGCCAGGAGAGCCCAAGCTGTCATAGATGAAAAGCAAATTTTTCTAGTGGGTCACTAGGGGTCATAGTGAATGGAGACCATTCCCATTTCCATCCTTGGTTCCTGAACCTTTGAATGCTGACCATGGGAGAAATAGCCCCACACCTTGGATTCTCATTTAGAACATATGCAGCTTCTTAGATAACTTTGTCCCACACCTGCATGGTATTGTTACCTAGCTAGAACCATAATGGATGCTTCAAAAGACCACTTGGCTGTTCTATCAAGCCAACGGCTTCAAGATAATGGGAGACATGGTAAAACCAATGAATTCCATGAACATGGTTCTACTGTTATACTTAATTTATTGAATTTCTTGCATTAGTCAAAAGCAACACTGTACAGAATATCGTGATGATGGATAAGATATTCTATAAGTTCACTAACAATAGTTTTGGCAGAGGATTGCAAAATCATGCTCTGACAGCCTTTTTAGTGAGAAAAACGTGCTGCCTTTTCCATGATGGAAATTGTCCAATGTAATCAACCTGCTACTTGTTTGCTGGCTGATCACCATGGGGAATGGTGCCACATGAGCTGCTCAGTGTTGGGTTTTGCTTCTAACAGACTGAGAACTCGACTCTTTAGTATATTGGACTTACTCTGTGAAAGTCCTTATTATTGAGCTCATTCATAAACTTCATTTCTGCCACTTTTCTCCGGAGCCCACTGGGCAATGACAGGAGTACTGGGGGGAGATGCTGACTGGTATCCACAGAATGGGCTGCTTTGTTTACTTGTTTATTAAAATCCTGCTCTATGAGGCTACCCTTAGTGAATATTCTTAGGAGAAGACATAAAAATCTTCACATTGTGATTTGATGCCAACTTGTAGAGGTCCATCTACACATATCTTCCCTAGATCTTTTCACTACCATTTTCTTAATTTTAATCCTTACAAGTCCTTGATCATCTACCCAAACTCTTGGTGGAATAAATTAAAATAGACTCATACCTCTGGCTGTTCCTCCTTCCAGGAAAAATGAATAACCAGGTGCAATGCTCTAAATTCTGCCTATGGGAATTTCCATCAAGGATAAACCATTTTTTTTTTTTTTTGAGAAATATCATGATTAGCTGGTCAATACCATGGACGATCTTTGTAAGTCAGGCAATTCCAGTTACTACTTGATCTCTACTGTCCTTTGTGGTAACCACACTCACTTTGCCCTTGGCTCCTGACATCCCATAATCTCCAGTGGGTTTAGGGATACCAGCTCAACATAGTGGTTCTCACTGTAATTTATGACATATTGAGAAGAGCCCATGTAGTGTTTTTTTAAAAGTGTGTCTCACAAATTTATTTCTAAGTCATGGGAAAATGTATGCCCTTCCAGATGAAAGATCTTGTCTTACATCCAAATTCTATGCTAACAATCAAATCACCCTAAGTCACTGAATATTTTTCTCTACAGTACACTAAGACTGTGTGGCACTGTGGTTGTATTTTGTGCAGACTCGTATTGGGTCACCGTTTTAGTCAATCACACCCCCAAAATGTTACAGCTATTTCTGGCTCCTTAAGTTTAAAATATTTAATCAAGAAATTTACCTACTGGCCCATATCAACAAATTCAGCTTGATCCAGTTTCATTTTTCCCCCAAATAATCCCGTATCCTAAATATTCATTCCTATATGTATCCTCCAGATTTAAAAAGGGGGGAAAAACCCTCTTATAGTTCTTTGGGCTGTGTAGGTAACTCTTTGTACCTCATCCCTTAGTTCCTCCTGAGACTTCAGGCTAATTCTATATCTGAAAGCCAACAGGGTCATGGGAGTAGTGTTCCTGAGGAGGACCTTGCAAGGGAATATCTTTGTAGATTCTTTAGGCAAAGGAGGGCAGAGTTCCTCAGACAGAGTGGAAGGGATACTCCTGTTATATCCACAGTATTTCAGGATTGAAGGGTTTTTTTTTTTTTGGTTAGGATATGAGATATCACTAAAAGCTCTTGTGTTAACACAGGAATGTTCACAAGTAAAAGGGTTAGATTATGAGACCTATAACATAATAAGTGGATTAATCCATTTAGTGAATTAATACTTTGAATGAACTACCTGGTGATAACTATAGGCAGGTGGGCATGGCTAGAGTAACTAGGTTACTGGTTTGGGGCATAAATTTTGTTCCCCTTTCTTCCTCTCTCTGCTTTTTGGCTACCAGGACATGAGCAGTTTTCCTTCACCTCACCCTTCCACCCTGATGTTCTATCTTATCTCAGGTCTAGACTATTGGAGTCAGCTGACCATGGTCTGAGACCCCTGAAACTAGAAGTTAAAATAAACTTTTCCTCATCTAAGTTGTTCCTGTCAGATATTTTGGTTATAGCGACTAAAAGCTGACTGATACAAAGTTCCTCAACTTCATCAAGTTCTTTCCATTTGTTTCAAATAGAATTTTCAGAATCCCATTTCTTCCTAATCAATGCCCTCATTTTAACAGAGGAGTCTGTAGCTGCAGGGATGAGGTTTCTAAAAAAAAAAAACAACAACAACAACAAAAAAAACGAAATCAAAAACAAAAACAAATCCATTTGATCCCCTGTCAGACTAGACTCTAGGCTGAGTGCAGTTTTGTTATTGGGCCCGAGAGTGAATGAAACAATGAGGTCAATAGCAAAACAGGAAAACATCCACAAATCCTACTCTAGTCCTGCTCTGACGTCGCTGTCCAGGTCTCAGGACATAATTATTTCTATTTTGAAATGTGCCCAAGCCTCTGGAGCAGCTTATGGTATCTAAATGCCTCTTTTCAAGATGCTGTCTGGCTTCAGGCCATCCTCGTGAACACTGATGTTTTCTCCTCTGCTCATTCTTATCGTTTGGAGTTTGGGCCCTGTGTCCTGCTTTCCCACTTATCTTATTATTTTTTTTAGCATGCCTAATAAGTTCCCCAGATACTACTAACTTCCCAAGTTCCTTGATTAAAAGTGCTTCACACATTTGCAAGACACACCCCGCACTACAATGTTAACTACATGAATTAATTAGAACTATTCTGGATGCAAGAAATAAAACTCCAACCCAAACTGGATGATGGGAAAAGGAAGCGTCAGCCAGGCAGGTTCAAACATGGAAAGGAGAGGAATATTTCTGGAGTCAGGAAAAGGAAAACCATATTCCCAAATGACCTCAAGGCTCTCTGTGACCCTCTACTATTGTTACTACTTCTTCACCACCTCGTACCAGTTTCCTCTCCTTAGCAGGGGATGTGTTCATTTGGAAGATTTAGACTTCCTGTCCTTACAACTTAATGACCAAAGGAGAAAAGGAGATTCTCTTTATATGATCTAGTTAGAAAAATCCCAACGGAGCCTCTGATCTTGCTTAGATGTTGTGCTTACCCACTGGGCATTTCCCCTGGGGCCCTAACATAAGACTCTAATATTAATCTGAATCGATCACATGTTCATCCTTTTGTCAAAGACTGAGTTGCAAGAAAAGGAATATCTCAGATGCCTCAACTGAAGAAATGGCTTTGATCAAGGGCACTTGATTAAAGTTCATCTTGATGTTCACCTGCTTGCTCCAGTGACTGTATACTCCATACATCATGCTCTCTTCTTTGACATTCTGGAATTTCAATTCAGTTGAACAAGTATTGATTCAGACCAACTAGTTCAAGTTATTGAGGAGGAAGTGTGGGAACCTGAAAATAAATAATTCATGTGTCCTGCTGTTAAAGAGCGGGCCATCTACTATGAGAGCCACCTCTGTTTGTCCCTGCGTTTCCTGACTCCCTTAAATTTGTGCGTAGTAACAAAGTCTTAGATTTTCTTCATTTGGCTAAGCTTGTGTTCATTGATTTTTATTTTTGACAGTTATTTTAATCTAGTATTGAACTGCCTTTTTATAATGAATACGTCATATTATTTGACTTTATGTGTAGGTCAATCCTGATTAGTTGATCGTAACTGCTTAGAGACCTGGGTTCAGAAGAATTCTAAAGTTGTGATTTGTGTTCAGTGAGAGAGGGCCATACCTAATGAGCAAGCTTCAGAATGAATTTGGAGACATGGAAGGGAAACATTACACTGATTTGGAATTTCTGACCTAGTATTTAGTGCTTGCTGGATGTTATTTTATGAATGTCAGTATGCATCGGACAAAGTAAAAAGAGCAGGTCTTTACTGGTTATTATCAACAAGTATTGACATTAGTGCATAAGTATGTTGCTGCTTATATATTTATATAATTATAATACTGAAGGCATTCTCTCCCCTCTTCTCCAATATGGAAGATGGGTAATAGATTTAAAATATCATCTAACATTTGGAATTTTGAATGCCCAACATCAAAAAGAAGGAAATAACCAAATACTTAGAAGAAGAAATAACTTTAAGGTTAGAGATAGGACAACTTTAGAGGTCACTTCCAGCTTTTGATTTAGGGAAACTGGCAGTACTTTCACATCGAAGAAGAAGCTTTCAAGATTGTCCAGAGGACAAGAAATTTGTACTAGTGAAAGAGAAATAATACTCAGTTCATGATACCAGTTCTTTTAGTAACTCTCCAGGTACATGTGACTAATCACAGATTTAAAAAAGAAAAATACCTGTGAATTGGAAATTCCCACTTTTAGGACTCAGAATGATTCATTTGGAGAAATGTTGGAGGTCAATTGTTAGGCAACACTCCTGTGTGTGTTTAATCAGAAGACGTGATTTGAAGGACCATAGCGCTATGGAAGGAATTTTCTTAAAAACCCTAATATTTAGGAACCACCTTGTGCCAAGATGGCTTCCTCACTATCTGATAATTGCATCATTGAAACTGTATTTGTAGCTATTAAGCTTAAGGATGGTGAGAAAAATCTAAGAAAATATAAGATGCCAATTTTCCTTGGCTATTCATGGCTACACAAAAGAGAAAAGGGAAGTTGGTAAAAAGGTGAGGAATCAAGAAAGCAGCTGAAAACAAGAAAAGAGCTGGCGCAAGAAATTGCTCTCCCTCTTCTGAGTCCCTTCCCAGTTTGCAGATTTCGAAGGCCATATTTTGCATCATGGAGGAAAGCATCACGCCTTTTATACCAGCACTAACTTTTCATTGTGATACAGTTGCCATGGGGATGATGTGCTGGGTTGTGCCACTTTATCATCTCTCTCTCACATGTTCTATTATAAAGTGAGTACTTGGGATTCTGGGCCATAAATATGCATCCACAAAATGTTAATCTGTAAACTAACCTGCCAACCAACTTCAGAGCAGTAATCAGTTCTCTCACTGGCAGACCACATTAGTTCTTTCTGAAAGCATCACAGGATTGGGCAGGCACAGGCGTCTGCAATTAGAGAGACTATTTCCTTTGCAGGCATTGTGGCCTTTGGACCAAAGGAAGAAAATGAACAGGAATGTAAATTGTTTTGGCAGGGAATGAAATTTACTAATGATTTACCATGTTCCCAGGCCCTATGCAACGTTTCAGTCTATTCCTTTGAAAAATATTGTCTGAATCCAGTCAAATCCTTTTTCAAACCCAAGGGGAAGAAATATGTAGATAAATCTCCAAGAGTGGCCTACTACATGCATTTGAAAAGAAAGCACAGGAGGTCTCAGTAAAACTTAGACCAATTTCATGTGGCACCCTTCAGAAGCCCCCTTCTCCTATGGAGTCACTGTCCAGCATACATAATATTTTCTCGGGCTTCTGAATGATTCATTCACAAGGAAGCTGGAATTCATAGAAGCCAGAATCGTACAAAGAAAACTTAAAAATCAGACCATCTTGTTTATACTAACAAGCCCATCCTGGTTGCAAACCTGTCTCTTCAAGTCTATTTAGTTTCAGAGCAGCTGTCAATGCAGACAACATTACTGAATTGGACTTGGTATTATTTTCTATTTGCTTCAACAGAAAGATTGCCTTAGGAGCAACATTTCACTATCTACTAATGTCCTTACTTAACAAACCTACTTTGCTGTGATAATGCTGTGTGTCAACAGTCGCTCCCAAGGAAGGAAGCACATCTCATTAATTTTCCCATGTACATATATGGAAACAACACAGTGAATCCCACCATCACATATACTCACAAGAATGGGATCCTAACTAGACTAAGATCCTAACTAGAATATTCCATACTTGTAAAATTACATCAGAATGGATTATACTGTCATATATAACTAAAAAGAAGCAAAAAATAATTTAAAAACAGAGATAAAGAATATCTGGAACTCTACCATATGAAAAGAATATGCTAAGAATTTTGACATTTTTATTTTTTCCATTTAAAATTTATTTTTAGTTGTACATATTTATGAGACATAGTGTGATAATTGAATATAGGTATTCAATATATAATGATCAAATTAGAATAATTAGCATTTCTGTCTCTCTAAATGCTTATCATATTTTTTTTGTGTTGAGAATCTTTGAACTCCTCTTTTCTGGTTCTTTACAAAATATATAATAGTCATCTACTATGCTGTAGAACATTAGAACAAAACATGATGTTTCTGTAGACTTGTGATTGCCCAGGAAAAATAAAACCAGTAATAACAAATGATAATTACTATAGACATCCTCTGAATAATAATGTTTTTTATTCAAAACATTCATTTCTACTTCCTGTGGGAAGAACTATCCTTGTTTTATTGATATCAGCCTCTATTGTCGACTTGTTTTGACCTAGAAATATGAGCAGAAGTGATGGGCATCATTTACAGTGCAATCTTTAGGAGCCATTTGCATTTCTACCCTCTCTTTTCCCTCTCCTACAAAGTCTGCACTATCCCAAAGAGTGCCTATATTTTCAATCCAGAGCCTACAGTAATGAAAATTTAAATGAGCGTTTTAATTCACCCAAGTCAGACAGACAGACTATAAGATTTGGTTTGTTATAAATTTGCTTAATGTAGTTGCTGCTTGGCATCTAATTTTTGGCCTCACATAATTATTTGAAACCCAGTTATGTCCTGTCACCTCTGACCTAGTTGAACCTTTCCCTCCCAGGATGCTTGTTAGATATAGCCTGCTTGTTTGTCTCTGACCTAAAATTCAGCACATCACATGATTGCTGCTGGCGATAAAGCCTAGTGGTTAATGCCAGAGTTGTGTTAATAAGTTCCCTCCTTTGCACACGCTTTCTTTATAGTAGCAAATCCCCAACTCCCACAGGAAAGCATAAAGGATGACACCCTTGCAACTTAATAAAGGTGTAATCCCACAGGTGTTTTCCCTCTCCCTCTTGCTGTCTCCTTCTCACCCACTGGTGAATTCCTTGCCACTTCTGGACATCTAGTCATCCTGCTGTTTGTATCCATAACCTCTCAGGGACATGTGAGTAGTAAAGTTATTTTCATGCATTTTGTTTTCACTTCTTCATTGTGTCTCACCTGGCACACACCCCTGAACATAATTCCTCCTTCTCTCTATGACCAGGCCTCTGGTACAGAGAGGCCTCTCTACACAAATACACAATTTGTTTAGAAAATGTATCCATTTTCTCAATACCAATTTATTAAATGCTTGCAGTGTGCCAGACACCACACTAGGTAATAGGAATTCCATCATGAGAATGACCCAGTTATTGACTATCTTGGCTTATGGCCACCCTCAAGAGAGAGATCTGAAGACCAAATTAGAAAGAGATCATAACAGTAGAAATCACAACATGGAGGCAGTTTTTACAACAGCATAACCTAGTCTACAGTAATACACCCTCATTTAGAAAATGTATTCATTCACTCAATACTCATTTATTAAATGTTTACAGTGTGTGAGACACTGTAATTGTTAATGGAAATCCAATCATGAGAATGACCCAATTGTCATCCTTGAAGCGTTCAACGTGTATATTGCATGAATTAGGACAACAAGGCCATTTCTGCAAAAGAAATGCTACTTTATTTTTTGAAATACTTAGTACAATTCTCCATCAGACAAAATTTAACCATTGGGTTACTGTATTAAAGATGACAACAAATTCTTTCTCACACCCCACATCAGAAGGTGAGGTTTATTTTTCTGACCCCTGGAATATAACTCAAATTATATTCCGAATGCAATTTCCAAGTAAAAGTTTGAGCCTTGTCCTTTAAGTGACAGTGTTTCTCCTTACCACAAGGTAGGCTTTGCACCTGACTATAGAGGTAGGTGTCTGGCCAGTCAGGCTGTCCTGGGTAAGGGTCCAGGCATGTAAATAAAGGAACAATCTTGGGTATTCTGGCTGCAGTATGTATCTCATGGAGCAGAAATATGCCATTTCCACTCTGCTCTGTCCCAATTTTTGCCCTGTGGAGTCTTGAGCATGGATAATGGCTGTTGCTTTGGATGCGTGGGGTTAGTTTGTTATGTAGTAATAGGTAACCAAGGATCCTAATGACTGGAAAGACCACTTCCTGGGTGTTTTGAAACTCTTTGCTATTAATTTATTTCTCTTCATCTCAGGAACTTCACTAGTTTCTAGGATTCCCTGACTCTGTGTAGATTCTGTCATTTTCAATAAGCATAGTTGCCTCTGTTTTGAATATATAAAATGTCTATCAGCTTAGAATATCAAACTTTGCCAGAAGGTACCACTGTCAAATTCTAACATAATCCATCCCATCTGAAAGAAAATTGCCTTAAATTTGAAATGGACAAAACAAGGCATGAGAAAACTGAAAGGCCATAAAATGATTTCTTAAATGGGAAATATAATGAGAAACTTCTACCATGAAACACAAGAAATTCCTATTTGGAATGATTATGTAAATTTAGATATGCGGATGATTGATATTATCAGAATCACCAAAGGCCATATTAAAACAGACTTCTAGGCCCTACAGAGATTCCAGCCCAGTAGATTTGAGTGGGGTCTGATCCCTCTACTTACTGCTACTGTTTCAGCACCCACACTTTGGGAATCACTGTGCTCGCCTTTCTTGGTGCCAGTATTTCTGTGAATCTAAGTCTGTGATAACTGATTCATCATTTTATCATTTGACTTTCTCTTGCTGGGTTCTGGGACCAGTACATCAGTCCAACAATATCCCTTCATTTCAGTTGAAAATCCACAGAAAATCTATTTGCTATGTAAGATGACCTTAGAATCCAGGTATGTTCTCCAACAGAGATCTATCTTGTTCTTATCTCATATTTATTTTCCCCCTTTCTTTTTTCCTAATTAATATGACAAAATGTTCAGTTCCTTAATTTTTGTACTTCTAAGTTTTACTTAATAGATAAATGCAACAAATCTGCCCTCCCCTACAGCAGTGAATAATGAGTAGGCAGTATAAACTAAGCAATTAGCATTCTATACTTGCTATGATGATTGGCCAAGTCAAAGCAATATACAATTACCAAGAGACAGATATAATCATTTTTTTCAAAGATACATTGAATAAGACATGTGTATGATCACATACACACAAATATAATTAAGTTTCATGGCAAATTGAAGTTTCTGGCTTGCATTCGTATTGCCTGCCAAATATTTTCTTCATGTTATTTTTTTCATCTTAGCAGTCATTCCCAACTTCATTCAATTTTGCTAACATTCACTGAAAGCATAAATTTAAATTCAGTGACATAGTGTCTGATGCTGAGTAATAAATAATTTTGTGATGTTCTTATGGTGAAGTTGGAAAAAGAATGGACTGTCAAAATGGCCATGATATATATTTAGAATGTTTCTTGTCCCCTGAAGAGCAGGGTTTTGTTTTTGAAATATTTGAAGATTTGGAGATGTAATTTCACTATTTTTTCCTTGAAAGATCTGAAATATTCATTATTTTTCTCATGATAAACAATGAATTACGGCTTCTAGTTTGAAGAAAGTCTGTTTTGAGCAAAAATGACAGATTTGAAAAAGTGTCTGCTTTGGTTTTTTAAAAAGTCTTTAGAAAGAAATCCACCAATAATGACCTGCAGCATTATTGGGACTATGATAAAGAAAGGTTATGAAGATGATAAATTTTAATAAAGAACATACAAGCATGAATATTGAAGATAATATTTGAGTAATTTTATGTTTGCAAGACCACTTTTTTTCTTTTTCTTTTTGATACCTAGGATCAAACCCAGGGATGCTTAACCACTGAGTCACATCCCTAACCCTTTTTATTTTTATTTTGATACAGGGTCTCACTAAGTTGCTTAGGACCTTGCTAAGTTGCTGGGGCTGGCTTTGAAATAAAGATCCTCCTGCCTCAGCCTCCTGAGCTGCTGGGATGACAGGCATATGCCATTGTGTCCAGCCCCCAGATCTCTTCAATTTTAAATAACAGTGATCAGTGAGGTTGACTAATCATTTTCTTGACAAACTTCATAGCTTTTTGCATAGCTTTCTTCTGCTTATATTTTAATCCAAATTTTGCAAACGTAATACAGTGACACAAGGAATTGACAGTACTGAAGATATTTTCAGGGTTGATTCATGTAGGAATAGCTAATAGCCTTCATTTTTTGAGGGCTTAACAGTGCATAGTACTTCAAAATCTGTCTTGTTAATTCATACTACAAACGTGTAGGAGGTGTTATGATCTACATTTGCAGATAGGAACATGTGGCTAAAAAATCGGTGATTTACCTGTGGTCACAAAAGTAGTAAAGGATAGAGCAAAGATTTGGTAGAATTTTCCCCTTAACAAAACCTGCACTTATAACTGCTAATTCATGTTTCAGAAAGTGGACTGATGGCCTTAGCCTTTTTTTTTAAGAGGAGAATAAGATTACATTAAAAGTGTCAAACTCTACTGCCTCCCAAAAAATTACTTCACCTTAAATCCCTTACCTCCATGTCTAAAGATAAGAATGCCCTACAAGTGGAAAGGTCTTAGCTGCTGTTCTTCAAAGTTCTCTGACAGAATTTTCCCCACTCTTGCTAAGAGGCACAATCCTATCTGCTCTGATTTGTTTCAGATAAGGTTTAATAATTTCTATTTTGTTTACTTTGATAACAAAAGAAATACATGATGACTACTAAATTTAAAAAAAAAAAGTAAAAGCAGTGCAGTAAAGCATGCTATTTAACAGCAGGAAAGGGACCCTGGTATCTGCTGTTAGGACTTCCTTTTGTGTGTTCTTCCAAACACACACACACACACACACACACACACACAGGGTTCTGCAACTTTCTTTTACATTAACATATCTATTTCCTTTCTCTAAACCATTTAAAATTAGTACTCCTCGACATATATATTTGTGTTCTTTGATCTCTCTCTTTTGTTGTTGTTTTGGTTTTGGTTTTTATTTTGGGTACTAATGATTTTAACCCAGAGGTGCTTAACCATTGAGTCACATCCCCAGCCCTTTTTAATTTTTGAGACAGGGTCTCTCTAAGTTGCTTAAGACCTCGCTAAATTGCTGAGGCTGTCCTCAAACTTGCGATCCTTTCTTAGTCTCCAGAGCCACTGGGATTACAGGTGTGCCCCACCACATCCAGCCTTTGCTCTCTTTTCTAAACAACCCCTCCAATTCTTTAATGTAAAGGAAGCCAGGGTAATCCTTGTAAACGCTGTTTACCCTTCAGCTTCTCAAGTATCATCTCTCTCCATTCTTACATATCAATCATGTCAGAGTTGGGGCTCCCTCCCACCTTGTTCCACATGACTACTACTGACTACTGACCACTACTACTTTGCACCCTTTTACAAACCCTGGGTTCTTTTAGTCCAGTGTCCTCCTGCCATACTCCACCTACCTTTCCTCAGAGCTGCCATTCCCCTATTTATTTAATCAAGAGACTGTCATTCTTCCCTCTAACTCATGTCATCATTTTAGGCAACTCCCCTGTCACTCTAGTCCCTCAGCTCCTGTGATTTTTCCCAATCTAATTTATATTCTAGCATCAAGTTTTTTAATCACGCCCTTGTCAATTCCCTGATCTCCCTTCCCTCCTATCTGCCTGGAAACCCCTTAGCCTAGGTGAGCTCGACTATCTTCCTTCTCACTCTCTGAAGCAAGTTCTGATAGAGTGAGAAAACACACAACCCATTAGCCTTCCAACCCCGCCGTGAGATTGCGCAGGGTCTTCCATCTGTCAATGACAACTTTGGAATTTACTCTGAGTGAAGTCCTGGGAAGAAGAGTGATAAGACTTCATTTATGCTTTAAGGCAATCACTGAATGTTCTGTGGAGAAGAGAGTTCAGAAGAGAACTGAAGCAGGGTCAGTAGTTAGGGGGATTTGCAATTTTTTAGACCTGGGAGGAAGGTGGCATGGACCAGAGTGATCCGAGAGGAGAAAGGGAAAAGGCACTGGTATCCCTTGCAGGTGTGGATAGCCCATTTTGCCGCGGTGTTAGAAGTTACCTGGGCAAAGTTCTGGCTCACGGACCATAGGCTCTGTCTGGCTCTCTTCAAAGTCAGATCTCTCATTTCAGATGGAGGACCAATGCTATGACTTTGAACTGAATTAAAAATACTGGGGTATTTTCAAGTGTTTTTTAGTTAATTCATCACATGAAAGGAAATCCACGTTCACTCTCTATCTTAAGCCTTGATTGTTCAAATAATAAACTCAGATCTGTTCAGACATTTTTTCTTTAAAGTGGTATCTTTTACCTGTGTTTTGTTCACTGTCCATTCAATCTTCTCTGATGTATGCATTTCAGAAATTCTTCAAGGTTCTTAGATGCTAATAGGTTTTTTTTTTCTGGTTGCTGTCTTTTTTATAGTAGTAATGGTTAATTTATATTTGTATTTAATATTTCAGAAGGATGTTGGAAAGGATGACAGGTAAAAAGTCGTGTGCTTTGTCATTTGGATCCTTTAGTATCTTCGCTGTTCTCAGTCTAATGGCAACACCAAAGCAGGCCTACAGCTAGGGTCTGCAGTGCAGCCGGCATCCAGCTGAGGACAATGTCAGTGTCCCTTCCTTGGGCACACTCAAACTTGATTTACATTTTAAAGTCTTGGACTTTGTTGTGACCCAGTCTGCTCTGTCAACTCAGTCCTGCAAATGAGAGCTGGAGAGAGGGTCCTCCAGCATGAGACTGAACTTAAAAGCAAACTAACAAAGTGGCTCAGGACAGGAACACATAAGCGAAACTGCCAGGGACATAGTTGAAGACCTGGAGTTCCAGCCAAGAAGCAGAGGTCAATGTTGAGGTTATCCTGTCACGGAATTAAGATGCTACATCTAGAGCTGGAGATTAACTATCATGCTAAGCGAAATAAGCCAATCCCAAAAAACCAAAGGCCGAATGTCTTGTCTGATATGTGGATGCTCGTTCACAATAAGTGTGTGTGTGTGTGTGTGTGTGTGTGTGTGTGTGTGTGTCTGGGGGGGGTGCTACAGAAGAACAGAGGTACATTGGATTAGGCAGAAGGGAGTGAAGGGAGTGAGGTGTTATGGGGTAGGAAGGATAGTGGAATGAATCAGACATTATTTCCCTGTGTGCATATATAGTTACATGACCAGTGTGGTTCCACACCATGTGCAAGCAGAAGAAGGAGAAGTTATACTCCATATATATATGATGTGTCAAAATGCATTCTACTTTCATGTATAATTAATTAGAACAAATACAAAAATATGCTTCATGTAATTTGATAAACAAGTCTTAGCTCCTTACTCCAAGGACAAAAGTCTAGGTCCACATTGCTGCAAAAGTAGAGTAAATAGATACCTAGTGAGCCTTTCCCATATACCAGGGATGGATACCAACTCAATGAACTCCATGGAATGCTACTCCCCTTTATCTATGTTTCCTGATCAAATTTATCAAAGATAGTTACATATGCTTACCTGCTATAATGTCAACAAAATTCTGTCAAGTCAAATAGGATATAGATGATAAGAAACAAGAAGTAATCCTTGGATAGGAGCAAACACTGATTCTGACACCCTTATGGAGTGTAGTTTCTGCAGTAATGGGGGTTGGGGGCAGCATCCATGCAGGAAGGCTACAAGAAAATTGTGTACATATGCCCAGAACTTGCATTAGAATAAAAGAATAATTGAATGGGCTAAAGGAGAAATTAAAAGAATGTACATGTTTCTTTTGTAGGGGAGAACTATATATGCTTGAAAATAAATGAGGCTGGATGTGGTGGCACATGTTTCTAATTCCAGTGACTCAGGAGGTTGAAGAAGGAAGATCACAAATTTGAGGCTAGCCTCAGCAACTTAGCAAGGCCCTAAGCAACTTAGTGAGACTTTGTCTCAAAAAATTAAATGGGCTGAGGATGTGGTTCAGTGGTAAAGTGCCCTAGGTTAAATTCTCAAGAGAAAGAAAGGAAAGAAGGAAAGAATGGAGGAAGGGTAGGAGGAGGGAGGGAGGGAGGAAAGAAAGGAAAAAAGAAATAAGAACCGCACAGAGAGAAGATGCTGTAGACGAACTGATTCCAGTTGAAGTCTGTTTCTTAAGACAGTGGGGTGGGGTGAAATTCAGATCCCCAAGGAGATTAGATATACAAAAATGGAACAGTTTCACTGGGCTTCAGGATAGGTTCAGAACTGCAGAGAGAGTTCTATCTGGGAGATGAAAAGGGAAGATGGAGTCAACTAAGCTGGTTGGTTTACCTTCTCTCTGAAATAGGGTCACTCGCTGTAAATAACATGTCCCAGAAACTGTTCTACCCAGGGGGGCTTTTTAGATTGACATTTTTCATGATTATCTGAAAGACTAGACAAATGAATATTTGTCAATTCTCAGGTGATCCTTGGAGTAGACATCCAAACCTTATCTTGACTTTCATTTTAATCATGATGAGGACTGACACAGCCTGAGACTCACTTGGTGCTGTTAGGTTGAAGATTATCCAGGAGAGCACTCTGGAAATAGTGGATTACTCCGTGAGGGTAAAGAGTGTCATCACAAAGTGGGTGGTTGATGGCCACAGTGAGTGTCTGTTCTCAAGCCCAGGTTAGACTGGGCCGGGTTAGACTTTTTGGTTTAGGAATTTCTCAACTAATTTCTGCAGTGTCTAAGCTTGTCATTTATTATGCATCAGTTGGAGATATATATATATATATATATATATATATATATATATATATATATATACACACACACACACACACACATATATATATATATATATGTTATTTCTTTATGATAGAGGAGCTGTCTGTGAGCTTCAGACTCATCATTTATGACTACACATATAGCATAAAAATCAGAGAGTTTGATAATGGTGATTATTTAAATTGATGTGCTCAGTGAACATGAAAACAAGCATAATGTAAAAATTTTAAGAAGTAGTCATTGTAGCGTTTCTGTCACCGGAGGTAACAAAATAATTGATATAAATAAATGAAGGATTGTTGTATAATAGTAAAATTTATGGTCATGGAAAGAAAGTGTGTGACATTAGCATTTAATTGGGGAAGTGATGATCTTCCAAGTTCCCAGTCTCAACTTCCAGAGGTGTCCCTTCCAGAATAGCTAACACCATTTGTCCTCAGGGCAGGGAAGGTGACATAGACGGAGAAGAGGAGCTTAAAAAGACTAGATTTAAGGAAGGACTAAACTCTAAAAGGGGGTTGCAAAATTCCAACTCACAAAAATAATGCAGTCCTTATTCAGAGATAGTAAGGTACATTCAGTCAACAGAAATGGCTGAAATTCAATGAGTCCAGGGAACTGTGGATACAAGGAGTTGCAAAATCAACAGGAGTGGGGTTTTGTAAGATGTCAACTTAGGTAGATCTTACAGCAAGCTTCCATCTCCAAAATACTCCCAAAGTTTGAAAAAGGTCACTATTTCTATTTATCATGAGCATCATTTTTTTCTGGATTCAATACAGGAACGAAAACTCAGCTCTCTAATTTTCTCTCTATGTCAGCTAATGGCATCACCATAAAAATCAGCCTCCCAAGTTAACATTATAAGAGCTTTCTCACATTCCCTGACTTGCATGCAATTGGTCATTGGTTGTAGAAAGAGAAAAGAAACTAATTCACTGCCATTTATTCCTAATAAGCTATTATGTAAATTAAATTTTATATTGCACACTTACAGATTATAGCTCTTGGAGGCTCTCAGCTGCAAAGGATACAAAAATCTAATAGTACAGTGATAAGAAAGCCAATGCAATTATTATTGAGACTTAGCCTAATGGTAATGATGATGAGAGTATTATTTTAGTAAACCTTTGTTGAATGTTTGATATGTAATTTTGTAAGATACCTCTAATTATTTGAGATGCTTCTTGATATAAATAAGAACATGACCAACTAAATGGATGGACCAACTAGACAGAAAATCAGCAAAGAAATAGGAGACTTGTATAACTATCAGCTAGCCTGAATTGACACATAGAGAACACTCTACACAATGATTATAGAATCTATCTTTGTGGGTGCAAAGAACCATGTTTATCAATTGCTTTCACATTTTCCATCTATATAAAATGATAATAATTATCTGGCGTCTACTAATAAACTGGAGGGAATTGGGGGACATTGATGTGGACCTTGGAGAAAAATGTTTTTCGTATTATACAAAATAAACAAAAATAGAATAAGAATTAGAGATAAGAATAAATAGAGAATTTACGTAAAACATTAAAATAAGATATCATTATTATCCAAAGTACATGCATGAAGACACGAATTGGTGTGAGTATGCTATGTATATAATCAGAGACATGAAAAATTGAGCTCTATATGTGTAATAAGAATTATAATGCATTCTGCTGTTATATATAAATATAAATACGTAAATAAATACATACTTTTGATTGTAATGAAAAACTTGAGACTGTGTCTATATTTGCATCCTAGGATTTCTCTAACAAAATACTACACTGGGTGGTTTAAAACGGTAGAAATTCACTTGGCTTTACAGGCCACAAGTTGAAAATCAAGATGTCAGCAGTGGTGTGCACTTTGTGGAGAAATCGTTCTTTGCCTCTCTGACTTCTAGTGGTTGCTAGCCATCATTGACAGTCCTTGGCTTGTGGAAGTGTCACTCTGCTTTCTGTTTCTGTCATCACATAACATTTTCCAGTATATCTGTATCTCCACATCCCCCTGGACTTATGAGGACAACAGTCGTTAGGTTTAGAGCTCTTTGTAATCTAGTATGACTTCATCCTAAATTTCTTCCCTCTGTGAAAATGCTACTCCCAAATAAGGCCATTTTCACAGATGCTGAGGGTGAAGACTTCAACATAGCTACTTGAGGGACACAATTCCATTCACAACAGCATGCAGGAACGTAATTTTTCACATCAAATGTCTTGGCAAAAATGGTTCACAGGTTCTTGATGAAGATTTTTTATTGTTAATGTCTTTAAATTTTTGAGGTTGTATTGAAGAGAAAATCAGTATCCCCAAGTAAATAGTAGGAAAATTACAGCATTTACAACCATTCAAAGTTGGCAATAGTTTACAATATATTAAAATAATCACATGGCTCTTCATCTCCTTTTGTTCAAATTATAACATTATTTTTTCATGATAATGCACATGCTTGGACTTGGCTCAACCCTTTTTGTATCAAGTCTCTGAAAATGTCAAAGCTCTAAATACACACATTGTTAGAGCCGTCACTTGGAAACTAGCTTAGATTCTACTGAAAGCATCCATCAAGACAAATTGACACAACAATCAAAGCCAGAGATTCAGGGCTGCTGCCTGGAGCTGGGCCAATCAGAAGCTCTCCTCCAGACTCTTCTCCTCATCACCTCCCCACCACTTCCTGGTTTTGGAATGCCAACTGCATTCCTAAAACACCTGAGCTCATTCAACAGCACCACAGAGCTCTTGTCCATGGACAGCAGTGTGCTTTGCTGTTGGAAGATCCTTCTTTAATGGCATTGGGCATATAATGGCAAGACAGCAGATGCTGGAAATGACTCAGGCTCACTGGCTGCAGAATTATTGAATTGGCCTGTGGACATTGCTCGAGGCCCAGAGGCACTGCTTGGTATCAGAGGGGATTAGCCTGAGGGCCATACCTAGCTGTCCCAAGAGCTGATGGAAAGAACCCTTTGTCACACACCTGAAATCCAATCTTGGCATGCCTGGGAAGCTCTGTGTAGAGGATGCATTTGAATAATAAACCACCTCAAGTTTTACCAAGCCTCATCTTCACCTTGATGTGTAAAATCAGTGGGAAGGTTTTCTGTTTGAAATTTAGATAATTTGATATGACAACTTAGCTGCGGGATACAAAGATTAAATGAACTGTAGACACATCGATTATTAATTTTATTATGACTCTCAGCCCACCACTTCCAAATGTACTTTTCACCTCACAGCACACCAGTGGGAAATGAATTACTGTTTTACTCCCTGGTTTACGTGTGGATGTAACAGCGTCTGTCTGTATGCCTGGACAGATACAGCAGGGCACTTGGAGGAGAGTTCTTTAGGGTTCAACTAAATAGAAAGGGATGAATGTGCTTCAATTTTTAATTGCATTCCTCCCAGGAACTTTGAGCTGGGCTTTTTGGGAACCACACATAAAAAAAAGCTGTGAACCACATCGGTGTTTGTAGGAGCAGAATTCACAATAGCCAAGCTATGGAGCCAATCTAGGTGCCCTTCAACAGATGAATGGATGAAAAGAAAATGTGGTATACGTATGCAATGGAGTATTACTCAGCCAGAAATAAGAATAAATTATGGCATTTGCCAGTAAATGGATGGAACTGGATATTATCATGCTAAGTGAAATAAGCATTTTTTTAAGGTCAAAATTTGAAGGTTTTCTTTGATATGCAGGAGCTAATCCACAATGGGGCATGGCTAAAAAAGAATAGAAGAAAGATCAATGAAGTAGACAAAGGGAAGGGTGGAGGGATGGTCTAGGGAAAGACAGTGGGATGAATCTAACCTAACTTTTGTGTTTACATATGTGAATATACCACAGTAAATCTCACCATCATGTACATAATGTACTATTTAAAAAACTATAATAGTAGAAAAAGATCAGTAGAGGAAGGGGAATGTGGGGAGGGAAAGGGGAAATACTAAGGACTGAATTAGAACAAATTATATTCCATGCTTTTATAATTATATCAAAATGAATCCTATTGTTATGTATAACTAAAAAAGAACCAGTAAAAAAAGCTGTGATCCAGACATGTGTTGAAGTATGAAAATCAGCATTTGCTAAGGAACAGGCTACTTCTGTAATTCTTTAGTTCATAGAGTAGCTTCTGTTTGCAAATGATTATTTTTGCCTTTCTTTGCTTTTTTTTTGGTATCCTTGAAAATGAATGAGGATAAATGTAAGAGTCTTTTATTTGACTATTTTAAGGCTCTCTTGAATTTATTCAGGACAGTATGAGTGACTTATAATTTTACAAGTTATAGGTGGAAGTGTAACCACCTTCACTTAGTCTAGAAGAAGCAAATTCTTGAAAATTCAACTTTTATGGCCAAACTCTATTACAGTCTTAATGAATGGCATCACCTCACCTAAATATGAAATATGAAATTACAGCCTTAATATCATTAACACTAGCAATCACATGATTCGATTAAAGCAGGTGATAAGCAAGTACTGGTGAATAGGAGACATACCCGCGGCCTTCAGGTGGAAATGTCTATTGGAACAATTCTCTTTGACAAGTGGTTGGTAGTAGCTACTCAAGCTGTACTTCTGTCATGCTATTGTCACCAAATGGAGTCTGAGGAGATTCCCAGATGGAAGAAGGGAGCCTCAACTCAGTTCTGACAGGTTCTTGACTTACACCCCAGGAAGGAATATTGGTCCATCAAAAGAGGCTCACGTGAAGCTCATTCAGGAAAGAAGGCAATAGAGGGGGATGCACACTCAGAGGAGAAGGGAGCATGGGCCTTGGAGGTGAGATGCACTTTTTTGGGGTGTCGAGCTGCTGCTTCTAAAGAAGACCTTGTAAATGGTGAACATGAGGAACCTAAGGGGATAGTGTCAGCCTAAGGAGCTCAGTTCTTTTGATTGTGGAGCGCAGAGTGGGCCAGAGTGCTCCGGTTCTTCTTAGGATCTCCAGGTTGATGGTATCTAGATACCTAGTCATCTAGTGCATGGGCTGTGCCTATATCATGGGTAACAATCTCTCTCTCTCTCTCTCTCTCTCTCTCTCTCTCTCTCTCTCGGCTTCTTTTAATCTGTATAAAAAATATAACCCATAAACTACTAAAGTATAGGCACTAATTAACTGGATTTGTGGTCCTCTAAGATTTACTGGACATTATTAGGCCTGGAGGAAAACAGGTCAGGGGTGAAAGTAAGGACATTTATGGAGTTTTAGATTTAGAGTCCCTCTGTCCTTCTCCTTTCTACCTATCTGTATCTCTTCTATCCTACCTCACTAGGATCCAGAAACGTCACTACTGTGCATATATCTCACAAAACACACAAATGGCCACCAAAAGACCAATGAAAACATTCGTACTAGCACTCGTCCTCGTAACCCCAAAGTGCCAATACCCCAATGCGCTTCCATAACAGAAAGAATAAGTAAGTTATATTATGGACTACTATATATAGCGATAAGAACAAAATTATTTTATTAAAGCAAAAACATGAAGACAAAGATACATTGAGTGAAAGAGGCAGACAAAGAACATATACTGTAAAAACAGCTTAAAATAAGCGAATTTATTCTCTGGTGTTTTAAGTCCAGATAGAATTTACCTTAGCACAGAGGTAGTTACTGAGAAAACAAACCACAGAGGCTTTGGGGATGGTGGTAATTAACACAGAACTGGTTAAAGAACTGACCCTGTCCATTGTGGGAAGAGCTGACCCGTAACCATGAGGTGTCAACCTGAAAGGAACCTGCAAAGACATGAGCCTGGACATAGGACAGGGGTGTGAAAAGAGAGTGACACAGGGCACAGAGGGGATTGATCTCAGCACCAGACCTCAGAAGATGATGATGCTTCTGACTGGAGAACTTCTGAACCACAGACAGATTTTCTACCACCAAATGCCTTTGGAATTTTAGGAAATGACATTTTACTCCCCAACGAGTCAATGAAGTAAACCGGTTTTTAAACAAACAACTGCTCCTTTCACCCATTTTTTTCTTTTGTCCTTATTTCTTGTCCCTCTTATCTAGCAACATCATGATACCCTTCTGCCTATTTTTACCTCCTTCCAAAGGCAAAACCTTTTATAACTTGGTGATTCCTAGCTTCCTTTATCCTCCACTCCACTGTTCCTGGGAGGGTGTCCTAATGTGCCTCCCTCCTTTCTTGGGTTTCAACCATCCCTTTTCTTGAAAACCAAGAAGAGTTGGTAGGAAAGTAGTCGGTTACATTTTTTCAAAGACTTTTTAACTGAGGAAGGGGTAAGCAATCACCATATATCTCAAAGCCAGCCAAGCAGAGGAAAAAGTGCTCACAGGTGAGTGGACTGGTGTTATCCTAGGAGTCCAATTTGCCTTAAGGTGTTTATGGTCATTGACCAAGTTGTTTTCAGAAATCTATTATAAAGAAGAAATTTGAGAATCAGAAAAAATACAGGTACACAAATACTTATTGCTATACTTCTTATAATATTTTTTAAAAAGTAGAAGGAGAAGCAGAAGAATTAAATAACCTAATACCTTTTCAATAATGGAATAGTTCAATATGCATAATGCTATAAATGCATACTTAGCTATGTATTTTCAAAACATTTCCAACAGATGAAGAAATACATGTGGTGAAGACTAAGTGACAATATCCTATTATGAATTTGGAGACCAGTATAAAAACAACTATGTAAAAATCTGAAACAATCAAAAATAGAAAATGCAAGTAAAGAAACATATCAGCTAATGATAGTTGTTACATTGAGTGATTGTTTTTATTTTCCTTCTTTCATATTTTCTACATATTCTACAATCAGCATGTATTGTTTTCTATCAGATAAAGTAAATAAATATACAAATGAATTTTCATTAAACTCTAGCATTAATAATAGAAAAGGTGAAAAAACGAGTAAGAAATGCTACTATTATGGAATGGACAATCTTTCACTGATCTCTAGGTACATATTAGCTATTCTTTAAAAGCAATCACAAAATGGTAAAGATACAGTAAATATTATTCCCTCTTTCATTTTGATTGCATAGACAGGAACCAGGAAATAATTTTTATTCAAAACCTATAGTTTCCCAAAAAAATCACTATGCAAAGATTCATAGGTTTAAATATTCTATTTTTAATGCTAGTTAAAGAAATCATTTTGATTCAATTCAAAAATTATTCAATCCTTGATGGTATTAACAATTTTAAAGTTTCTTTCCAAAATTTGGCTTGGGGTTTAACAGATCACCATAATCAACTTATACACCTAAAAATTGTACCCTGAACAAGTTTTTTAAGATTCACAGATCCTTTAGTAATGGCAAAGCCAGCTTTCCATCAGAAAATTTTCCTCAGGAAACTCAGGATCTAGCAGCTCCTTCTGATGTATGACTCTTCAGTTCACTGTCATGCATAGATATTTCTCACCATTGATTTTTAATAAAATTTAAATTTTGATTCTGATTATTGATGATGCATAACGATTGGCAGGGCCAACACTTAAATTAATGATTAAGCCTCACTCTTCAATAGTTCTGCATCTTTTGTGAGTATAAAAAACAAGGTACTGGATCACTCACTAAGTCAGATAAGAGAGCAATGTTACTATTCTATTATTCAACACAAAATTTATATTGTAGTCAAAGTCTTGTATGCCAAGTGAGAAATAATCTTATTTCAATCTGGAACTCACTTCTAAAGAAGAGAAAAAATTGCAAGAGGACGGAAAATGGTGTTATTTATTTTTTGGGGGGTGGTGGTGGTGGTGCTGGGGATTGAACTGAGGGCCTTCTACATGCTAGGCAAACACTCTACCAACTGAGCTATACCATCAGCCCAGAAAACTGTAAATGAAGATAAATCAAAACAAAGGCATGATAAAGAAAGAGTGCCAAAATGGTTTTGGAGCATGCAACTGAAGATAAATTTAGAACAGGATTATTTTTATCTCTGCATCTTTCTCTAAAATTAACATATTATCTCTTTAATGATGACAAATTGTCAATAAATTGTCAAATATATGCTTTTAAAGCACACACTTGTCATGGAATCACCTTTTAAGTCATCAGGTATTCTGCTGCAAAAAAAGAAAGAATAATTTTACTGTCAAAGATGGTTAATTCCTTGCCTCTTCCTGTAGCTTTAGCTATTGGAAGACTTCAGGTATGTGGCAATGCTTAAAAATTCTGTTGGTGAATTTTCTAGCAATAGTAATTAGCAAAGACGAGAAAAGAGCAATAGTTATTGGGCACTCACTAAGACAGCCGCAACATAAATACTTTACGTTTTTTTAATGTTAAAGACACTACCTACCAGGTATACTCATAAAAATTTTATACAGGCAGGGTCTGATGCCCCAGGAGACCAAAACAGTTTGGTCAAAATGCCACACCTGCTAAATGGCAGAGGTGGAAGGTGGCACAGATGTGATTTGTTCCTGTGTTCATTTACTTCCCACCTCAGTACATTATATATCCCTTCTACATTGTCAGAAAAATGGCAGCATGTATACATGCCTTGCTCAGGGTCCTCCATCACAAGCTGTGGCTTTTCTGTTTCATACCAATCCAAAAGCATTCAGAGAATTTCACAGCCCAACATTGCCTTATTTTACATCTGAACAGCAATAAAGAAAGATTTTTAATTTGGCATGAAGTTCCCACAAATTCATAAAATTATTATACATCTCTGTGTGTGTATTTCCTGTTGACTTCACACTTTAAAAATATTCTCTCCTTTTTAAAAATAGGGAATGAAAATAAAAGGGAAAAAAATGTCTGACACAGTCATTGAATTTGCAAGTGAAATTACAGGAGCATAAATTAATGTCCTTGAAACCAATCATGACAATTATTTGTCATTTACAGGCTTTCATCATCAATCTTTTACCTACTATGATTTTTCTTAAGTAACTAGATATTTTTCTCTTACCAAGGTATTAAGGAAGGTTATGTCTGACAAGCAAAATCTCCAGAATGTAAGAAAAGGAAGTGAGAGTATGAGGTGGAAGCCTGTGTACTTCTCATCATGTATTTGAGTTGCTGGTGTTTCAAATTGTATTTTTGAAAGATAATAGTCAAGCAACATCAAACTGTAATCTTTTTCATGGTCTAAAACATCCTTATTTCATGAAAGATAGCAGGATGATGCAGGTTCGTTTTTTTTAAATATGCAAAATTGATTTTAAATAAAATTGTTTCTAAATTCAAAATTTATAGTGAAACCACCAGGATGTAGCAGACATGTATTGCTGCTGGTTTTTCTTTTCTTTTCTTTTCTTTTTGTAGTCATGTAATGGAAAGAACTCTTTAATACAGCTGCAATTGAAAATAATCATAATTCTTTAATATCAACTACCCAATTAATACACAGATTTCTCCAGCTATTTTAAATAAATTTTAGACACAAACAAATCAGGTTCAAACAGGAGGATGCAGTACATAAGAACACAAACTCACATCTCTTTTCCATCTGAAATCTACATTCAAGCATGCATTAGAGTGCGGGTGGTCTGATGTCCCAGCCGTTGCCCAAGATAACTTGGAAAATAAGTCCATGGAATGCAAAAATTAAAAGCTTTAAAATTATTTTCTACCAAACATCAGAGCATTTGTATGCACCATTGTGCGGCATGCATGTCGTTTATCAAATAGTTTCAATTTAGCAAGCAATGAAATGGAAAACTCACTTTCATATCAAAGTGCCATCAAAATATGAGTTATTCAAAGGAGGTGGATATCAGGGATCTGGAAGGAAGTTTTTTGTACACAGTGTTCAACATGAAATTTCCAGCAACCCAGGTACGTGTAAAATGATTAAAGAATCAATGGGTACTGTCATTCAAACAAGAATTGAAGAACTCAGTTTTAAAAACACTTTCCATGTTTCTTCACCTAATGAAAGTCAGACAACTCAGAGTTGGTCAGCTCTTTCCAATTTATGTCTTTGCAGTTCACTGCCATGCATAAATATTTCTCACCATCGATTCTGAACAAAAGCCAAAGAGCCTAAAACTTCACTGAATGATGAGACATATCCACTGCACCATGAACCTATTGCTCTTTAGTCAAATCTCCTTGTCATTCAGGTCACAGTTTATCCTTTTTGTTTTCAACAATCACTCAAAGTAAGTGTGTCAGTTATCAGAGCTCACAGAAACAAAGTCCTGGATCACTAAATATATAAACTACAAGAAACCCCTGGAAATATGGCTTTTTTGAAGAGTGGGATATTAAATATAAGCATCTGCATATCAGAGAAGACATTCGGCCTTTGTTTTGGGGGGGATTGATTTATTTCTCTTATCATTATATTTTCTAATGCAATCCATTTACTGGCAAATGCCATAATTTCATTCTTCTTTAAAGCTAAGTAATATTCCATGGAATGTGATATATATATCACATTTTCTTTATCCATTCATCTATTGAAGGACACCTAGGTTGGTTCCATAGTTCAGCTATTGTGAATTGAGCTGCTGTAAGCATTGACATGGCCACATCACTGCAGTACACAATGCAGGGGACAGGTGTTAGGGAAGAATAGTTACTTTAGATTAGGTAGAAGAGATTGAAGGGAGGGAAGGGGATATGAGGATAGGAAGGCTAATAGAATGAAACTGACATTATTACCTTATGTACATATGCGACTGCCTGATCAATGTGATCCTACAACATTTACAATCAGAAATTATACTCCATTTATGTATGATATATCAAAGCACATAAATGTATTCATGTGTAACTAATTAAAACAAATTTAAATTTTCTTAAAAAGAATTATAAGAAAGTTTCAAAAAAAGTGGGATATTGAGAGTTGAAGTGGGTTTCGGCATAATTCTTTTGTAAATCTATGCCATTAGGAATAAGGTTGGCCTTAGGTAAGGATGGATGAGTCCCTTACCCCAAGACATTGACCCAATTCCCTTTGTGACCACCTTGCCCAAAGCTAAAGTTGGAATAAACCAAAGACTGTGCTTCTATATCTCTTTTTGCAGAAAGGGATCCTAAAAATGGTTCTATGGAATGTTTTTATTGTATTCAATCAAATAGAACATATAGGTGAGTATGTTTATTTGTTTCACTTCAGCAAGAAATCTTAGGGTAGGCGATGACTGTATAAAAACAATTAGCAGGTTGCTCATTAGTGACTCCATTATCTTACAAGAAAAAGTGGGCTTGGGTCCAAAGTAGGAGTCCATTCAATATTACAGCCTCTATTAATATCATTCATCAAGGTATCCATAATTTATGTCATTTATAGGCTGTAGGTATTCATTTTAGGTATTCATAATTTATTTCATTATTGGTTTTATTTAATTTATAGATTAAAAAATGTGACTCTCCAATAAGAATTAAAAGAGATGGTCTTATTTTAATATTTGTTTATGTAACAGATTTATAAGATCTCTGAAGTCAAAAAGCGTAAGTAAGAAACACTCTCTCTTATGAGCCAATATCCTTTATAAAATTATATTAGTGCTTAACAGTTTTTCAATATGAGTATATCTCCATAGAATTTTGGGCAAGTGCTTATATAAGGTCGGTTATGGCACAACTTGCTCCAAATCCAAGGTTGATACATGGTTATACATAGTTCGAGATGACTGCAAGATAAAACATTAACCACTCAGGATGAAAATAAATGCAAATCCCGAAGCAAAGCCACTAGGCTTTGTTTTCAGAAATACAACTTCAGTGGGAAAGGAAATGTTCCATGAGAGATAACAAACAAAACACAAAGATGGGCTGGACTGATGTGCTACTAAGGGAGAATAACAGAAATACGATTTATTTCATGACTTTGCTTAATTTACTCTCAAGCTAATACTTAACAGGGAACTCAGTATGCATTAAAATGTGAGATTTTTTTTTTCTTTGATCTCTTTTCTAAAACCTTAGGAATTATCCACTTAGCACATACTACTGGCTGAGCTTGGAAAAAAATCAACTAACTAAAAGCACTAATATCAGAAAACTCACTGACTTAAGCATAAGTGTAAAATTACTTGTTATTAATGTGTTACCAGTGTGACTAGTTAAACTATTTCATTTTTCCTTATAAAACTATCACTAAAACAATTAGCCTTATAGAGTTCAGAATAAAGTGGTTCAGTGTTTTCCAACAGTGTGACTGGGAAATGATCACACTAGGAATGAGTGATGCTATTACTGGGTAGTTCATAAAAACGAAAACCCTGGCAGATCAACATACTTCTGTGGTGTCTTTCTTTAACAATACTTTTCTTTTCATCATTTTAATTGTTCTTCTATTATAATATTGTAGCTCTTAGAGCTAGAACATATCTGGAGAAATCATCTAATCAAATTAACTGCCCCTTCAGTGGAGAACTCAAGTCACTGACTTGTTATTGAAAGCCTGCTACATCCAAGTCACTGTCCAGTCTGGGGCAGACTCAGAAAACACGACTCCTGGCATTGAGAAATTAAAATGCTCCTCAAATAATACAGTAGGAAACTGAGTCCCAGGTAATTGAGTTCTTTGCTCAAAGTCACATATTACATTGTTTTTTTTATCCACAATTAAAAAAAATACCATTGTCAATGTATGCATAAGTTCCTCTTAGACAATCTTGTCACATTATGATGTGGCAAAAACTATGTAGCGATAGGAGGATAATTGGCTCCTAGCTTCAGATTTAAAAAATAAATACTGTAACAATCACATCAAAGGGCAGAAAAAAATTCTGAAACATAAATTAGGAACTTGAATATGGTCATAGAAGGAAAAGACAAAAAAACTATGCAACTTTCCTTGAGATAAATTACTTTGTAAGAAAATGTGGATAATAAAAGTAATATATTCGGTTATGTCCATCAAAATGGAAGAAGTGAGAAAGTTTGTCTAAAACTGCACACACTCCTTTTCAACTCCCGACAAACGAGGCCAGACTGGTTTATTTCAGACTTTGAAGGAGTAGACTCCACTGTGAATTCTTTTCAAAGTGGCACATGTCTAAATTACTTCTGATTGTCTCCCTAATACCCAGAAATATGTGGCATATACTACCATTTAATGAAGGCATCATTGGAAGTAAATAGTAATGTCCACCATTGAAAATATTTACCAGCACAGAGATGACCAGAGAGATTTTTTACCAAGCTAGTGTAACGTTAGCTCATGGAAAACCCAAGAAATTGCCAAACAAGAAAACTGCAGACCTGTAGTCTTACTTTTAAAGCCTCAAATTGTCAAGCAATCATTAGCAAATCAATCCCACAGTATATGAGAGGAAAAATACTTCATGCCAAACTAGAGTCTATATGAATTATTCTTTGAATACATGAGGTAATATATTAGGTATCTGGCACTCTAGGTATATGAATTAGCTTCTCATTTACTGAAGGACTCATTAGCATCTCAAAATGTTATATGTCTTTGATAAAAATAATGATCTGTGCCTAATAAAAATTTTTAAGACAAACAAGAGAAAATAAGATATTTCCTTAATATTAATGTTTTTTAAAAAAGCATTGTAACTCAGCATCTCATGTCATCATTAAGATTAATAGTGAACTAAACTAAATTAAGTTAGGGAGAAGACAAAGATGTCCTTTTTCACTATGGTCACTTAACAATATTCTAGTAATGTCCATCGGAAGAGAATTGTGATATATTTATCCAGTAGAATACTGCACAGCACCGAAAAGAAACAAACTACTGCCAAGTGCAAAAGCAAAGCTGGATCTCATAGACAGAATTTTGAATGAAAGAAATCAGTCATAAAAACATTATTACTCTTTGATTTCATTTATATCAGTCCAAAACACAGAAAAACAACCAAAATCAATAATATAATAGCAGTTGGCTTAGGAGTAGTTGGTTTGCCTTAGAAGTGGACAAGTGACCTGGGACACTGGAAATACTTCATATATTGATCTGAGAGGTATATGCATGTATGTATATAGATCTATGCCTTTTACTTAGACCATAAAAATAAAGCTGTTTTTAAATGTTACTAAAAATAAAAGGCCCAATCTTTCCAGGAAGCAAAAAATCTGGTCAGCCCCCTGAGCAGAGGCTGTCTCAGGGTGAGTGTTCTACAGTCAGTACATTTTCAGGCAATGGGAAGATTATTATATCATCCGAACACATTTAATTATTACAACTGGCTAGTAGTCATTTATAGAAATTGTTCATAAATATTTAAACATGCTGCCAGGGAACATTTCTAAAGAGCTTTTAATACCTTCCAGTCAAGGTCCATCGGTGTGATTTTCCAAGACTATGTTCTATTAAAAAAAAAAAAATCCAGTGCAGATAGGTCATAGGAATAAAAAAAAAAATCCATTGCTTTCTTGCCCTTTCTCTTAGTTTGTATCCCTTTATTTTAGGTCTATTATATTCATTCTGCTAAAATGAGTCTCTAAATATGGAATTCCCACTTGACCCCTCCCAATTTGTCCATCATCCTAATGTCACCAAACTCCCCCCATCTGAGTGCTCTGTCAGGTCTCTCTTGGCAGATCTGCCTGATGCTTTGGCTGTGAGAGAGAGGATGGTGGAGAATTTGCAAGGACAAACTGAAAAAAATGTCACACGCAGTCCTCACAGTGTTAAGATCCCTTTACAATTATTTTGTTCTATCATTTGTCTACTGAACTGTCTTGTCTTGCTTTCCAGAGGGCACTCTGGCTGGAATAAATGTAAGCTTTGTACTACAAGATGCAAAAGGGTACAGCGTAGTTACAAAGTTACGCAGCTTGCTTTCAGACACCTGGTTTATTTATTCTCTAGTGCTGCTCTGAACCCATTCCTCTGAGGAATGGGAACAATTCAGATGGGCCAATAAAGGAAGTTCCAGAGTCTTCTGGTTCAATAGTTTCCTTTCAGGACATTCATTCAAAATTGAATCCTGTACCAGGTCTCCAAATTCTTAACTGGTTTGATTTTTTTTTAGTGAGACTATGAATTTTCTGATGAGATGGATCTTGTTCTATCTTCTGCCTTTCTTCCATTGCCCTCTTCCAAGATGGTATTGGCTATCTTGGGAGTAGGATGGAGAAAGTGTCACCAGTAGGAGTTCATGCACGGCTGGAGAGTGGAGCAGTTCCAGGATTAGTGTGTGCCTTTTGTTCCCTCTGGCCTTGTACCTTGATTGATGTGTGGCATGTTGCCATCTGTGCCTAAAGCTGTGGGGTTGAACTCTCCATATCAAGTCCGGGTCTGATGGTATGCCTTGATGCGCTCTGCTGCTCCTTTGTTATAGTTGGCACTGTAAATGCCTCTGAATAGCTGTCATTCTTTTGCAGCCATTGTCCTAGGTGTTTCATCCCTCCCGCTCCTTGCCTCTCACTTGGTAGGCTCCAAGCAATGCTGTGTGACTTCACTCAGCCTCCTTATTATCAGCTCTGGGGACCTATGGAAATTTTCAAATCTAAATTTAAGCCCTTGGTCAGTAGTCGTTAACTTTAAAGTGCAGCAGAAAGACCCAGAGGTCTTGTTGAAACAGGTTGCTGGGCTGCACTCTGAGACTGTCCCTTCTGATTCAATGGGTCTGCCGTATGGTCCAAGACTTTGCACTTTTAGCATGTTCACAGGTGAAGCTGATAACTGTTGCTTCTGCTGTCCCCTTTGAACAACCACAGGCCATAGGAGAACAAAGCCCAGCTTAGGAAAGCTGAAACTTGGGGTTCTTCCAGTTTTATCTTGCTATGGCTTGACACAGTTGATGAGAACCTTCTGATTCCCTAAGGTGAAATTTTAAAAAGCAGACTCCTTCTTGGATATTTCCATTATCTCAGATCAGCCCTCTTTGGGCATCTTCTGTGTCTCATCCTTCACCCTTCTTCCTCACATCCTTTCATCCCTTTACAATTCTTTGAAAACAGAATAATTGGATTTGGCTTTCCCATCTCCTATATGCAACATGCCCTTACCCTAGGCAGCCGGCCAAATTTCAGGGAGATTCTTTGCGCTTGGTAGAAGACCTGGTTCCTGATATGTTCAAGACATTTAAAAAAATCTCTCTAAAAATGTCTGACTTTGAAGACAATTGTCTTTCTGAAGGATCTTTGGGTCCAACTAAAAATTAACTCTTTCTTTTAGAAGCTCACTAGGCACAGTTTCTCTTTTCATTCCTGATGCCACACTCCACCTCTCTGTATTTTGCCTGCTTTGTCTAGTGCAATAGGCACTTGGAGGTCTCTGATTAGGTAGGGGAAGGTTACAGCCGCAGACTTATAAAATACTGAGGTCATTAATGTTTTGCTAAAGTATCCTTTTTATGGATGCTGTCTATTAAATACCCCATTCTATTTCTTTCTTTGAGGCACTGGTGACCAAATTACAAGGCTCTTGTAAATTACAAGAGCCTGCTGCATATTATGAAGTACAAAGCAGATCTATTCTTGTTGCTAAAACAGTATTTAAATTACTTAATTAAACATTATGAAACCAAAAAAAAAATCCTGATTATATACTGTAATCATTTTCAAATACTCACTTTCCTGCCAATAGCTATATTTGGCCAGGTTGTGGAGACAAAGCAAGTTGGCAAGATGACCAAAAACCTGTAATTGGCAGCACAGAAAATTTTTCTGCTGCCAATTTCATGGGCAGGTGCCTGGGATTTGATAAGATAGGGGAGAAAATTTTCTTGCTGTGATTCTGAACTTTATAAAAAGCCACTTCCTGCTATTTTAATGTTCTGACCCCAAGTCTATTTTTCAGGTAGTTATACTATCTCAGTGGTCCCCTCCACCATACTATGACTACAAATTTGGAGAAGAAATCTGATATTTAAATATGTGTAATGTCCAGACAACAAGTCAGACCCCGCAGAGGGAAGTAGTCTATATTCTTTAAAATAAATTATATAGTGCATTTCCTGACTGTGAAACTTAGTTAGAAATTGACTTTTTTCTTCTTCTTCTTCTTTTTTTTTTTTTAGCATTAGATTCTGTTGAACTTCTTGAGTTGTCCTCAAAGACAACTAATTCTTCAGTCATGTTAAAGAGTAAAAATTTTCATGAAGCCTAAATTCATTTCTGAGTTCAGTCATATAACATGTAATTTACATTAGCATGGACATGAAAAAGTCTTTTACATTAAAAACACAGAGCAAATGCAGCAGTATTGTATATTGCTCATTGCCTTTGTTAAGAGGTCTGACTTGAGCACCAACTCTAATCATGAAGCTCATCACCTTGGTAGACCTCAGCAATAGAATAGGCACTTGCTTTTCCTAAACGAGTCCTGGGCTTCCCATTTCATCTAGCTCATTTCCCCCTGGATTTTCTACTCTCTTTTCATAAGGAAAGATTCTTACTGTAAAGAGTTGTTTGAAAGATAAAAAAGAAGCCTTTATTGAGTACTATTCTTTGTTTTGTAATCAGCAAAGGACAAAGTCATGAACCAGAGATGAGTAAAACTGAGTTCATTTTCCATCTGAGACTAATGTTATATGCCCTAGGGCAAGTCACTCTACTCTGGGCCTTTTTTATAAAATAGAAATTCGGGGGCTGAGCACAGGGGCACATACCTGTAATCCCAGCAACTCAGGAATTCTAGGCACAGTTTCTCTTTTCATTCCTGACACTAGCCCCAGAAATTTAGTGAGAGCCTGTCTCAAAATAAAAAATTTTAAAAAAGGCTGAGGATGGACTGGGGTTGTGGCTTAGTGTTGGAGCACTCACCTAGCATGTGTGAGGCACTGGGTTCGATTCTTAGCACCACATATAAATAAATTAATTAATTAATTAAAGGTCCATTGACAACTAAAAAGTATTTTTAAAAAAAGGCTGAGGATGTAGCTCAGTGATAGAGTACTCCTGAGTTCAATCCCTAGTACTGCAGAGTGGCAGGGGGGGAAGATTGGAACAGAGGCTATCTATTCCTTCTTACACTAAGTTGTAACAACATAAAAGACCATGGTATAGTGTTATAGGAATCCTTGGCTTGCTCCCTGTAAGCTGCTCAGTGTCTTCCTAAATTGCTTCATTCTCACAAAACACACAGTACAATGACTAAAAGATTGACGTGTGTGTGAGTGGCCCCGGAATGGGGTTCACAGACACCACTAAGACTTACACATGATCTAGTTTCCAAGATCCTTGTTAACCATTCAGCTTATTTGTCCCCAAAGGTACCCTAGGCCCTTTAGGTTGTTCTATCAAAGTGATTAGCTAGGAGGATGGAAGTCTTCAGCTTTGAGAATCTTAGAGTAAAGCATTCTTACACTTCTCCATTCTTAAAGCTCTTAACCAATGTCTTATCTGGGGATCAGGCCAACATACGTTATCATTTACAAGATCTAGCACTGCTTCCTACATCATTGTGCTAACAGGATATTTCCTAGTCCTTTATAAAGCCTCTTTCCCCAACCACGAACTCCATCATACAATGCAGAATTTATATTTGATCAAAACTCGACACGTCTCTGACTACACCAAAGCCTTCAAGAAGGTGAAAAGGAAGTTAAGTCACAGACCTGAAGATGTTTTCCAAGGCGGTGAGTATTCAGGGTCCTTAGCACCCAAGTTAGGTTAAAAAAAAAACAACCACGGTTTCTACATGAGGAGGTTTAGTTGTACAAATCTGCAGAGCTCCGTTAGTGAACTACCAGTCACAATATATTAACTTGTCATCTGCAGCTGAGTAAAATTCCTAAAACAAGACTCCAGTGAAGTTTTTGTTATGCCTATAATTACCCCATGCTCGCTGAATCTAATTTTAATACCTCCACATAATATGCCAGGAAAGGAATTATATGTACAAACCAGCTTTTAATTAAGACAAAAAGAACCTATGTGTGCTTGGATGCTTGGAATCCTTTCACTTTTCTTAATGCAGAACGTCGCACATCAGCCTTTAAATGGCTTCTGGTTAATAAGTACTTGTTTCAGGGCCACAGAGACTAAAATAAGATAAACACATATTAACAGAGGCGGAACAATAACAAAAGGAAATCAGTGTCATTGGTTTAGTCATGGAAATGCAGTTATTAGACCAGCATGGAAGACCATGGGCCTATTTCATTTTAGTAATTAAATACTCTCATCAAGTTTATGACTCTTTGGGTCATTTTAGGCAACTGGGAAATTGTAGGGGAAATTTTAATTGGGGCCTGATGCATGGCAAACATCTCGACTTCTTCATTTCTGTGGATCCATGATTGAATCTTGAGGCCCATTTACTATAAAACATGCATGACTCATTGAATTTTGAGGTGCAAGGGGGAGAGGGCTTCAACAGATGACATTAGAGTTAACATGTTCCTTACGTCGTCATGTATTCATACTATTAATAACAGCAACCATGAAGCCTTATTGAGCACTTACTATCTGCCAGGACCTATTCTAGGTAGTTAATAGGTTTTAACTCATTTGAACTTGGTGCTAACCCTGTGGGACAAGAAGCCTTTCATCATCATGCTGACCATTGTAATGCTCCCTTCTGATCCTCCAAGTCAGAGGTGCCGTTTGTCCCTCCACTACATGAATGTGGCCTGCATTTTTCTCTTCTTATTATGCCTTAGAGCAGCATCTTTACTTCTGCTTACCTTTACCTGGCCCCTTATTGCTAGCATAGAAGCTGACTGAGATCAGAGCCTGCATCTTACTAATTCCTGTCTCTTCACAATGTGTAGATCTCACTTCTTGCTTCACATATTTATAGAATAGGGGACTTGAATACATTAATAAATACTGCATAGTTATTTTTTTCCTCTCAAAGAATATTTCAGGATATGTTTTAAATATTTATAGTTCGTCAATTGAAAAGTCAGAAATTCTGGCTACAGAGCAGTATGTAAAAATTGACCCCAATTTATAAAAGCGTTACTATATATAATGACACATAAATTAGAATGTATAAAAATGTGGCAAATAACCATCTCTGGATAGGAAAATGATGACTCTTATTGATTTTTTTTTATGTTTTGAAACAAAAAGACATTATGGGACAATGTGGCTGTTTAAATATTCACTGATTAGAATATCATCATGTTTTTATCCAATTACTTTTGTTGAACATTTAATGGTGAAGTGAACAAGTAAGCAAAAACTCTAAAATCCAAAAAAGAAGTACTTCATATAAACTTCTTCTTTTTTTTTTTTTTTATGGTACTGGGGATCAAACCCAGGTCCTTGTACATGCAAAGCAAGCACTCTACCAACTGAGCTATAGCCCCAGACCCAATACAAATTTCTAAGTGAGCATTTTATCTGTTTTGTTTTGTTTTAAATCTCAGCTCTACACTTGAAAAGCTGGATATTACCAGCATTTGTGTTTCCCATTTCTGTCTTCCACAAAGCCTTAATACGTTCTTTGTTCCCAAGAGTACATGTGGGAACATCAGGACTCTGACAATCCACACTCTGAATCTTGTTACATGACACCAAGCCAGGGGCCATTCAAGAAGACAAGCTTTCCTTGTGACATCTGTGTTCAACATACTCCCCTGAGGCATGCTGAAAAGTTGGCACCAGGAATTGGGGTTACTCTAAATAATCTTCCTTTGAACATCTTGGGGTATTTAGAGTCCTCTAAAATCACACCTGCAAAGGTTCTTATTGGTTAAAGACTTTCTGCCCCTTCAAATGCTTGTGTGTACTGTGAAGAAAAACTGACATATTTCAGCTAAAGTCTGCAGGGAACTATTTAAGAATCAGATAATGCCAACATAGCAAATTCTGTGGCAGGTTTTAAATCTATTGAAATGAGAAGAAAGTTCTGTATCTTGTTAGTATGGTCAAATAAGTTCTTGCTCTGTCTGCTCTTCAGTTGCAGGAGTAATTCTGTGCTTAGTTGCATCATATAAAGTTTCAAGTGGCCAAGTAACAGTAGATAAGGTGACAGGCATAGGAACAATCTAATCTTAAAGGGAGAATCATTTTTCCGTAAAATACTTCTGTTTGATAAAACTAGCCAGATATACAATGCCTGGATTAAAGCATCATTCAAAGTCATTTGGGAAATTTGATTTTTATCAAACTGGGCACTGTGTTGCTCCCAACATATTTATTATGTTTTATTTAAGGTTTATATTACTTACCTAAATTCCTACAATTTATGTATTTATTCTGCTTGGCCATAAATTGTCAAAACTTCTCTTTTCAATGGAGCAGAAGAACATAATGTGTTTCAATATTTCTTTTCTTCAGTGTAAGTACATTTAACTGGTACTATCCAGAGTGTCTCAGAGCAGTTTGTCAATAAAAAAGAATGAAGAAAAATATACATGATATTTAAAAAGTCTTTTTTAAAACAAATATGTATACTTAGTGTAGAAAAAAATAGAACATACCAGAGCAAAAATGAATATATAAAAATAATATTTTCATTATCTTGAATAAGCACTGTTACATTTTAGGGTATATATTTTAGGTTTTACTATTTGTAGATGATAGATGCAAAAAGTATTCTAATTTCATAATACATAATCTATTATTTTTTGCAACATAGAGAAATGTCTATATTATGAATGTAATTCCACATTTATGTCTTGACAAACTGCTTAATATATCTGAGTCAACTTTCTATTACTATAACAAATGCCTGAAATAATCAACTTATAAAGAGAAAAGGTTTATTTGGGCTCATGGTTTTGGAGGGCTTAACCCATGATCACTGCTTTTAGGCCTTTGGATGGGGTGCCAAATAGTAATAGTAGGAAGCACATGTGGAGCAAAAACTGCTTAGCTCTTGACCAAGAAGCAAAAGAAAGAAAGGGTCTAAGGTCCTACTCTCCCCTATAAGGGTATGACCCCAATAACTGATGACCTCTCAATAGCACTAGGATAGTAATTGAACCTTTTAGTACATAGGCCTTTGGGGGACATATAAGACTCAAACAATAACAATATTTTATTATTTTATAGCATCGCTTCTAAATAATCCCTCATTTTGGGAATTGAGAAACTTTAAAAATATTTGTTATTATAAATTCTCTCATAATGAATATTCTTTTCACCAAATTCGTCATTATTCCTTAGATTACCTTGCACAAAAGGTACACACATTTTTAAAGCTTCTGTAACTTGTTGAAGATGGTCATCTACACAAATAACCTATCTTTTTGCTCTTAGCATCATTTATAAGAGGACTATTTCTCCGCACCATCTGCGGCACTTAGTATCACTGATTGAAACACACTCTCCTGGATTCATGTGGAAGCATTCACTCCTAGGCATCCAATGAGGGTATTAGGAGACCAAGTCATCACAGACACCATTAGTTAAACTAAGATAAGGTTATTAGGATGAGTCCTAATCCAATATGACTGGTGTCTTGATAAAAAAAAATATATATTTGGGCAAAAGAGAACGTCACATGAACATGAAAGCAGAGATGCTTCTCCAAGCCAACGAATGCCAAATATTGCCAATGTATACCTTTGTAAACTTCCAGATTGTCAGAAAATCCATCTCCTCCTGCAGCCTGATGATTATGATTTTAAAAATTTCTTATGGGTGTGTGTTTATCAGACTTTTATGTCAGGTTTCTTGGATCAAAATGAAGTGGCCAAAGCCACCTGCTATTCTTTTGGCTGTCATCAGGGTTTATATTATAGCTGAGTGACAAGAAAGGAAGAAAGAAAGTTGTGTGTGTGTTTGGGGGGGGGTTGTGTATAATTCAGAAAGAGGACACATCAGTTTGTTTTCTCATTGATCAGGTCAATGTTTCATGAAGAATAATGTGCTCCCTGTGAGCAGACACTTATCACTTTCATCAGGAGGAAGACTGGCTGCCTAGCTTCACTCTGGGTGATGGAAATGATAAACAACCTTAGACAGGGTAGGCTGTTTATTACACACAGGCACATGCACAAAACGCTGGGTCAACTATCCTGGAACAACATAATTAGACCAGCTGTTCACTCTGGTCTTCAAAAGTTTTTTTGACACCAGAGGACATTCTGTTGACAAAGTCACAAGTGCCATCATTCACATATCACAATCTCAATATTCAGAATCTGATTGGAGTTATCCTTCCCTTCTTGTTGCTTCTTATCTTCTCAGGTATAAAAATCATATTGTTTTAGAACATGAAGTTCTAAATCCTCTAGAGGCCCATGCATGGTCTTCAGATGCAGAGCAATACCTTTGAAAATTATATGGACAATAATTTCTCCATGTGCACATGTGTATTTTGACAGTGAGATTTCATAAATTTCAATGGATCCTTCAAATGTCCAATGGCTCCCTTTGTCCCTATTAAAAAAAATAATGAACAAGGGGAAGTACCATGAAATTCCCAGAACAGGCACATCTTTTGGCTTCGTTTCCTTTTTGTTGATGGGCATCATAGTGGAGATGCCAAGTATGTGCCTTTGTGCCTACCATGTCTTAAAATCATCAGATATCTCAGTTGTATGTGTGCAATGTTCTACCCTGGGAGACAAAACTGTTCCATGCTACAGTTTTTATGGGTGGCTGGACTCGCAGTGAGTGTTATGTGCTGCTGGCTAAATACATTACTCACTGAATTTATCAATAATCCTAAGACTGTGAGCAGTTGCCATGCATGAATTCAACTTCTGTCAGTAGTCAAGAAGTTTGACAGAAAGTAGACATGATTCTAAGCTACTGTCTCGTATCCATGTGTTGCCAAGTAAGAATTTTTTCTACCTGACATTTATTGTCAGATTATTTATTTGTCATTTAGGAATGTGAACTGAGAGATACAAAATGCCACATAAAAAAAAAATTCCCCTTACTCAATTGTGAATGTCACTAAAGTGGACAATATTCAAAATTATTCATTAAGTTTAATTACTTTTAAAATACAGAACCAGTATTCTGTTAACTGTCTGTTGTCTTAATATTTCAACACCTGGTGACACAGTAGACCACTCCTTTCTGTAAATACCTTCAAAACACATCATATTTTCCTAGTTTTCCTGGCTCACAGGGTCCTCTTCCTCTTGGTTTTCTCCTCTTCCTAATCTCCACATGTAAAGGTCACCAGGACTCTCTACCACCCCGCCTTTTCTTCTCCGGTCACTCACACACAACAATCTCTTCTCATCTCATCCCATATGTTGATCTCCATTTTCGTCTCATAATTCCAGATTCAACTATCCAAATGCCCATTTGACCTTTTCACTTTTGATGTTTAATGAACATCATCTTGCTATCTGATATGTCCTTATTATCTAACTTTTGGTGTACATGTAGCACAATGGCTGCTCTCAGAACCTTACCTAAGTCATTGAAGAAGCAAACCTTAAGGCTCATGGAGAGAAATTGTCTAGTGACAGGGTGAGATGATGGCCCTGGGAAGGAATGCAAATGACACACAACTTCAAGTTTGAAGTCACTTACTCATAATATGAATATGAGTCATTTACTCATAATATGAATGTTTGTGAGTGTGCAGTGTATGCACGCTTATCTCCATTAACTAACTTAGTAAAGTTTTACTACGTGTTATCCTTTACTAAGCAGAACATCCAGTTTACATAACCAAGTATTTCCAATATTATTCTTACATAGAGGGAATGTCCTGCAAGAAATGTAACACAGTAAGTAATATGTAGATTCAGCTGTTAAGAGAATGAGAAAGTCGCTTACCACACCTGGATCTCAATTTCCACACCTGCAAAATGAGATTATTAAATTAGATAGCATTGTTAGCTTTTTTTTTAAGACTAGAGGCAACACACATACTTACACATTAAGTATATTATATGACATTCTGTAAAATAGGAATCATGATTACCCTCATCAATATGATGAGATATTAATTATTAAATTTAATGGCAACATGAGGTTCCAAGGTGTTTTCAGAGTCAAAAAAAAGTGTCAATTTTACCATTGATGTTGATGATACCATATTTTATTTATGAAAATTTGGGACATATATGTCTTATATATCAATATTCATAGCAATTTTCAGCAGACCAAAATAATTGTCATAATTCAGAAGAGCACATAATGCACTTCATATAAGCAACAAGAGATTATCATGTTTTGTAACCATCTTTTGACTTTGTTTAGAGCCCTCTCACCAGAGTCCAATTTCCAGGTCTGCCTATTGCCTGTTTGGTTGCTTTTTTCCAATTCTTCTCACCTTCAACTGCTTTGTGGTTTAAGCGACTGTTTAAAAACAGATGAGTTTCATGGGATATGTTAAAATGCAAACAAGGCATCTAATTTATTTTCCTCAAAAATCAGTCCACTCTTCTTCTGTTCTTATGTTCTTACATATACTTTTCTGAAAAATCAAATTACTGGTGTTCTTAAAAAAAAAAAAAAAAAAAAAAAAAGCCAAGCGGGATAGAGAATGCACTGGCTATCCAGCTCTTTACAATCTCATTCCAGCAAATATTCAGGCAACTGCAAAAGAAGAGATGCTCATTTTCTAACACATAAAGTTTGTGCTTTCCCAGAAGAGAGAGGAGAATGCTTTTCCTTCTAAATTGCCAAAGTAGGTTGCCTTCATGTTATTCTGGCTAATGCTAACTCTTTTAGTTCCCACATTCTCTTCTTGGAAAGCTCTTGTATTGATCACAGAAATACAGAGGAATAACATTAACTGATAGGTCACGATTTCATATTAGTAAGTGAACTATCTCTTGGAGCTAAAGCACCAATACATTTTTCAAATTTTGGCTCCAAAATTTACCCCAAAGACTGTGATCTGAAGCAGTTCTTTTGTGTTAATCTCTGTATAGGTTGAGATTTTACAATAATAATAATAAAATAAAAGTAGCAACTATGATAAGAATCACATGAAATACCAACATGTCTATACAAGCTTTGCAAGATAATTTTCATTGTAATAGAAATGGTTTAATCATCACTTCAAGCAACTTTGTGAAATACCAGTGTTTTTATAATAGTTCTTTATTATATTTCTAACCATGTTTTTATTAGGAAATGATTTCCCAAACAATAATCCATTAGGGGAGCATTCTTAGTTGTTTTACATGTCATGACTTTGTATTGCTATTTTATTCTACATTTTAATAAAGAAAACATTTAGTATTTTCTCAATCCTTTTATACAAACATTTATATAATGGCCTTCCATTCTTTATTCAAAAAATAATTCTCAATTACATTTTCAATAGTTTTTATAACCTTTTAACAAAGTTCAGTAAACTCTTGGGATTTAATTCTTTTATTTTTTATATTTTAAGGTATACTCATAAATTAATTTTGGTAGAATTTTCAATTAACTAGAACAATAATTTATCTCATGGCTAATCCTCAAGTCATAATTAGGATTAGAGCAAGGGAACTTTTTCTTAATTTTAAAATTATTTTTATTTTTTTTAAATCAAAGAAATTATACAGCAAGATCGTTAGGTTAGGAAAAGGTTGAGAAGTTTTTTTTTTTTTTTTTTTTTTAGTTAATGGAGGTGAAGTTAAGATGTTTCAATAACCTGTTGTTCTTTTATTCTAAAAAACATTATAAGAACAGCAAAAATAGAGAATAGATTTCTATATTAAATAATACAAACCAACTTTCACACACTCAAATCACATTTATAGGTTACTTCTTAATTAGAGCAAAATTCAAATTATAATGAAGCATGAAGCCAAAGGCTGACACTAGCTTTCTCATAACACAGGGGAGAAAAAAAAGGCATCTTATGAAAGTAAAGGGCCATCCAACCAAACTTTGCTTGTTAGAAGAGACAGGTGTAGATGCAGAACAATCTAGAAACACAGGGCATCACTAAAGAGACCCAAATTTAAAATCATGAAATGGCAGGACAGGCAGAGGTGAAGAGAGACACACTCACACCATCATTTTTAATGACTTTACTTCCTAGGGTGAATAAAATATCCAGGGAGACGGCCTAAAGTAGGAAGGATGCAGCTCACCTGAGACTACAATATGAAGAGTCTGTGGTGTGAAAGGATTCATGGAAAACCATATGGACCTTTAAACTGTCTAATATGGAGGATACATGATCTCAAGGAAGATGCTGTACTGGGGGTGGGGAGCTCAAGTGAAGCAGAAAATTGTCTTCATCCCTGTGTATAGTATGCTTAAGCTAAAAGCTTGCATGACTGGACCTTCCACTACCAAAAGTTAGTGTGACCCAGGAAAGAGTATGTAGGCTATATATACACACTAGTGATGCTAACATCATTTCACAATCTCACATTCCAGAAAGAATAATAGAACGATGAAAGGGGGCAGGAAGGTGGGAGGTAGAGAGAGAGAGAGAGAGAGAGAGAGAGAGAGAGAGAGAGAGAGAATAAATAATAATATAAAGAATGTTGGCTAATATAATAGAAGTAGAATTACTGCCAGGAAACACAGGAATAATTCAGATAAATTATAGCCTCCATAGGATGAAGAAAAATTAACACAATTTGCTTTCTAGGAAATAAGAGATCATAAAGAGATGCTAAATAAATTAAAGGAGATAAAGAGAGAGAAAGAGAAAAAAGATCCAACCCATGAAACTACCAGAAATAATAACACAAATTAGAGAAAAAATATCAGCAAACACATTGAAGGTCTGTCTTAGGTTTCAGTGTCTGAGAAAAAAAAAAAACCCACAAAATTAAATAGAAAGTATCAAGGAGATCTAAGTGCTTAGAAGGAAGACAAAATATAAAAGGTATGGGAAAAATCATTCAAATAATAAAGTTCCTGAAAAATGTAGACAAACTGAAAACATATGACACAGTGAATATAATACAAACTTCTTGAGATTAAATAAAAGTTTAATCATCTGAATTAAGTTGTTTACTGTGTTATAAGATAAAAGTAACAATTATTGATAAAAATAATTTTAAAAAATCAATAATATCAATTATTATTGATAAAGGTAGGATTGTTAAACTTGATGGTTAACAGAATGAGAAATTCCAGCAGAGCAAACAATTTGTGGGCAAGTCTTACCTAAGGCCTCATTGAATGTCATGAAAATATGTAGTCCTGTTTACAAAGTTTAGAAGAATAAAAATGAGACCAAAGTGTATTATATTACTACTTAACTTGTCCTTAAAAGAAAGATGATCTCAAATATGCGGGAATTCAAATAATATAGCATTCATGAAACTCACTAAAACAAATATCCATTTAAACATGGATAAATGATTGAAGATGAAAAAACGATGAAGAAACTAAATAATTATAATAAAATAAATTATTCAAACATGTTATTAAGGTTAGATAATCAAAAGTTGTGTTTATAGAACAGGGATAAGCCTTCATGATATAAAATAATAATATGACTAACAAATACCTAGTTGCAGTAAAGAAGATTTCTTACTACCTTTCTCATATTTTAAAAGCAGGGATTCAGCACAAACAATCTAAAAATAACATGTGGGAATTGAAATCTCTTCATATATATCATAATTTATTTTAAACTTCAGAGGAAACTTTTGATTCCTCATATCATTTTTTTATGGAAATAAGTGAAATTCAAGTTCTTCACTTTTAACTATGTTTCTCATTTGAGTTTAAATACAACACAATACAATCTCCTACTTTGTTATTTATAGTGGAATTTAAACAAAATCCCATATTTTGGAAAATTATCCCTATCTATTCCAAAGGCATATTAGGAAGGTCTTTATTATCTGAAGTCATACAAATAAGAGAAAAACATTTTCTTCCTCAGTTCAGAAATAATCAATGAATAACAATAAGCAGTTCCAAAAGAAACATGAGTTACTACCTAATTAACTATTCAAATATTTTCAACTCATTAATAGTCAGTATATAAATGGAATTTTAAATGAAAGGCCATTTTAAATCTCTCAAATTAACAATGTATGTACACACATATACACATATGGGAGCAATCACTCAAAGTCTGGAAGATAATGTAAAACTCTTGTATTATCCTGGTGGCTTTATGTGGTATTGCACTCAAGAAATTAACCAATACTTATTAAATATGTTAGCATGTCTTATCCTTTGATCTAGTAATTATATTTATTAAAACATATCCTCTGAAAACATCATAGTTGGAGAAAACTAGTTAAGTACAAAGATATTTATATATATTCATATATATAATATTTCTACTATTTTTTACTATTTTATTATCTTTTCCTTTTTCTTTTTGGTGCTGGGTATGCTAGGCAAGCATTCTACCATTGAACTGTACCCCCCAGCCCCAGATATTTTTATAATAGAAAAAAGCAGAAAAATATGAAAGTCCAAGTAAATGGGAAAGCACCTGTTATTATTTGTTGCCTATGAACTATACATTTTGTTAAGTGTTGAGGATTCATAATGGTAAAGCAAAAGCCTATGCTGTATTTCTGAACATGGGTGTACATTTGCATGTAATTTAATGTTTCCTGCTTCACAGGTCTTTGCTGCAATTGCTTTTGCCTGAGTTTTCTATCCATCTGCTCTAACGGAATGGCCAGCACACAGTATTAGGTACTCAATAAATGTTTGTTTAGTCAAACTGACCTTTTTTGGGGGTGGGTACCACTGACATTTGAAAATAGTTGATTTTCAATCAATCAACCCTGAATTGTTCTGCCTCCATATCATTACCCATTTTTTCCCATGTGCCATGTGTCCACATATAAGAGCCTTTTTGTATTATGCTAATCACTCTTAATTAGATTCTAAACTTCCAGATGCTCTTGGTTAATGGCTCACTAATTGATGAAATAACCTTTTATTTTATAGGCACCTTTACCTCTAACTCTCCTATATCCTAAGAAATGTTTCGAATGTTATGCCTACAAAGGCTTTCCGAATTTCTCCTTCTATTCTGTGTACTGGGATACCTTTTATCTAATCTGGTTTTGATTTACAGAACTTAATTTTTGATCAAGGAATATTATATTCCCCAAGCCCAGTCTCTCCTCTGAGGGGAAAAAAACAGACACAATTCCTTCATCTGTTTTCTTAATTTTCAGTTGATTTTTCTTAAAGGAAATTTTGCTCTTTTTACAGGTTGTACTCTAACATTTTCACCAAAGATACATTAAATGTCATTGGGTGTTTTTTTGGTCAGAATTCAAAATAATTTTCTTGAGGGAATCTCATTTTTTAATAACTGAATGGGCAACAGAATAAAATTCCAATTTATGGTAAGTGATATTTTCTGAAATAACTAATTTTGGAATTGTCAATGTTAGTCATTTATCTTAATAAAGTTTATATAAACTTGAGGGAAACAGTAGGATTCTGAAAAACATAATATAGAAGAAATGTTCTGTATTACTTTCTGAACAAACAGGTTGTACTTTTTTTTTTCTAAATGCAACTTAATCATGCCAACTTTCACAAAAAGATTGTTTTTTTTTTTCTATAAGTCTATAATTATTTCAAGTCAAAAGAAAAATGTTTGTGTTTTTGTAACAAACCAAATTGAAATTGCAAAACCAATTAGAGATTTCTGAAAGCCACAGACTCCAACGTCCCAGCTACTCTGCTGGGCATGGAGACAGATCAGTTAGCAAAACCAACATGGTTCCTCCTTTAATAAACTCCCCTGACTGGTGGGGTGCAGGAACACGAGTCAAGTAAATATACACAAATGAACTAAGGGTGTGTACACTTCTACCAGATAAACTTGACTCCGAGAAAGAGGGGTATAGGATCAAGGATCTGACCATAGATCAGAAGCTGCAATGGGGGCTATGGAATTGTAGGAAAAGTTGAGTGGAGGGGAACAGCATTCCTGTTTTAGTCAGCTTTTGTGTTGCTGAGACCAAAACATCCAACAAGAAGAATTTAGAGGAGGAAAAGTCTATTTGAAGCTCACAGTTTATTTGAGGCTCACAATTTCAGAGCTGAGCCATCGACTGCTGACTCCATTGGTCTGGGCCCAAGGTGAGGCAGAAAGAACATTGTAGGGGAAGGGCCCACCCAAGGAGAGCTGTTCAGCTCATGGTAAGGGCAGGAAGCAGGGGAGGAGGGTAGAGGAAGGAACCACAGGAATAACAATACCTCCAGGAGGGTTTTCAGTCATCTACCTTCTCCCTCCAGGTGCAGCCTGCCTATGGTTACCACCCTGTCCATCCATTCAAACTAGGATGGACTGCTTAACTTCTAGCTCTCATAATCTAATAATTTACCTCTGAATATTCCTGCATCGACAGGAGCTTTGTCCTGCGGTCGACAGGATAATGGACCCTAACCTGTCTACACACTTACCTTAAAAACCTGTGAATCCCTTACTCTACAAGCAAAGAGAACTTGGCAGTTATGATTAAATTTAAGATCCCGAGACAGGAGAGTATCCTGGATTCATCCGATGCACCCAATGTAACCATGAGGGTTTTCATAAGACAGAGGCAGAGGATGAGGGTCAAAGAAGATGTGATGAGGAGAGAAGGATTGACAAGGCAGGGACCCAGGAACAAGGTGGCTTCTGGAAGCTCGGAAAGGCCTAGGCTGTGTCCTATGAAACTCCCACATTTAGCTCCAGGAGAAAAGCAGGCCTGCTGACACCTTGTCTGAAAGGCTTCTGAACAATAGAATGACACAATAATAAATTTTTGTTATTTTATGCCATTAAGTTGGGGTAACATATTACATCAGTAATAGGAACTGATTCCAAGGAGAGCAATTAACATGTGCTGCAAGTTTTGAAATTCTTGTGGTGTTCTGTGACAAAATGGATAAGGGTAGGGGTGGGGGAGAAGGAGTGAGGTAGACAGAGGTAAGCAATGTAAAAGAAACAAAAGGAACAGGGTAAGGTGGATGTGGCAAGGGTCAGGGAAGAAAGAGGAAGCAAACACAACCTTCAGTTTACTGGTCTCCGATTCTCAAATGAATGGAGATGACATCACTGATAAACATCACTGGAACAGAGGATGTGGAGCAGGTATGGGAGAGGCTGGAAGAACATGAGCTTCATGAGGGTGTGTTGCATTCTAGATGCCTTATGCAGGTGCTTTAACCAGAGGATCACCACTCACCCAGTCTAGAGTTCAGAGAAATGTTGGCTGGAGTTCTACATTGGCCATTAAAATCAGATCCACAATGAGTTAATCTAGGAACAAAAGCCATAAAGTAAAATGAAGAGAGAGCTTAGGCAACTGTTTCTTATAAAATTCCTACATTAAATATGTTGACACCAATTCGTGTCTTCATACATGTACTTTGGATAATGATGTCTATCACATTCCACCATCCTTGCTAATCCCCTGACTCCTCCTTTTATTTTTTTTTAAATCAATAAAAAAAAACCTACATTAGCTAGATAGAAGACAATGGGAGAGAATATAGTAATCAATGCCACATAGGATAAAGATTTGTTTTTTGGAGGGGTACTAGAGATTGATCTCAGGGGCACTCAACCACTAAGCCACATCTCCAGCCCTATTTTGTCCTTTATTTACAGACAAGGTCTCCCTGAGTTGCTGAGCCCCTTGCTGTTGCTGAGGCTGGCTTTGAACTCAAGATCCTCCTGCCTCAGCCTCCTGAGCCGCTGGGATTACAGGCATGAACCACCATGCCTAGCCAGGACAATGGTTTTAAAAAGAGGAGAGAGTGGTTGTTATGATTTGTATGTGATGTGTCCCCTAAAAGCTCAAGTGTGAGACAATAAAAGAATGTTTAGAGGAGAAATGATCATGAGAGCCTTAACCCAATCAGTGAATCAATCCCCTGATGGGATTAACTGAGTGGTAACTGAAGGTGGGCACGGTGTGGCTGGAGGAGGTAGGTCATTGGCGGTGCACATTGGGGTAGATATTTTCTATCTGGCTAGTGGAGTCCCTCTCTGCTTTCTGATCATCATGTGAGCTGCCGCCCTTTGCCACACTCTTGTTCTATGATGTTCAGCTTACTTCTTCTATCCCCGAGGAATGGAGCTGGCTATCAATAGATTGAGACCTCTGAAACTGCAAGCCCTCAAATAAACTTTTTCTCCCCTAAAAAAGTTTGTTCTTGTTGGGCCTTTAGTTACAGCACCAAAAAAGCTGACTAAAACAGGGGTCAACAATTAGGATGCTGCAAAGAGATATCCATTGCATTGAACCATATTAAGTAAGTAAGAGATGATTCAGCAGAGGATGGATATCACAACCAGAATGAAGTACACTAAGAAGGAAGAAATGATTTGGAGAAGTCTGGTAGTGAACCAAGATAAGACAAGATATGGGGAAACTGCTGAAAGAAGCACAAAAGTGAAGGATAATTTTTTTAAAATATTGCTAAGACATGGACAATTTCACATACTGATGGGGAACACTGAGTGGATCAGGGAAACTCAAATAAAGAAGGAAACTGCCTCTATTTAAATACCCTCAGCTGCTGCTGATCTAATTGAAGAAGTACTCAGAAAAATATCGGGCATACATGAGCTCAACTTTTGACTAATCAGTTCCAATGATTAAATGTTCTTAATTTGATTGTAATAGCCCATGAGTTATCTCATTTCTGGCTCTGAAGCAAGTAATTCATACCTTAGTCTGTGTGTTTTCACACTGCCTCATTTAAGATATTCTGAGACAATATGAGCAATTCCATTCAGAGAGATATGGATGCTGCTTACATATTTCAACAGACCATGAGGGACCTTTTGGCAGTGGGTATAATAAGCCAACCGGTTAATTCATAAATATCATGTACAATGTAAATTAGCCACATGCAGGACCTGCAGGATATCAACAAATATAAAAGTACAGCATGCCTCCCTTAAGAGACTGACAACTGACTGTGGATATAAATATCCTCATTAAAAAGCAGCAAGCATTAGGCAACACCAAGTGCTGACTAGCATGTGGGAAAATGAACACTCCCACATTGTACTGCTAGGAGGAGTATAAATTGGCACGCTGCTTTAGAGGGCAACTTGGCAGGATCTGGTAGGACTGAAAATCGTATCCTACATCCCAGCAATTCCGTTTTTGGCATAAGCTCCAGGGAAATGTTCACACACTAGAATAAGAGGACATGTGCAAACATGTTTTATGCAACCCCTAACTGAAAAACCACCTAAATTAGTGTGATTAGGGAAAAGAAGAAATGAATGAAACATTTACATTCATACAATAGGATATTATATTAAAGGAATGAACTATGTTGCTATATATTAATAGCAGCATATCTCTAAAAGATCACTTAAAGTAAAAAAGACAAATTATAGAAAATACACAGCATGAAGGCATATATATAACTTTTTAAAATTTTCACTATGTGATGTGTTGCTTGTAGATTAATAAATATGGTGCAAAAGTACAAAAACATGTTAAAAATGTGGATCGAATTCGTGGTATTGAACAGCTCTGGGAGTAAAATAGGACTGGGATGTAGGTATAAAGAGATCTTCAACTTTATTATCATAGATCCTGTATTTTTTAAAATGTTCAATAGGGTATTTTAAAAAGTAAATATCAACTCTGAGTGTTTGGTACAATTGTGTTTTTCACATTATTTTCTGAACTTTTCTTGATTTTTACATTTTCTCCAAAACATAAAAGTTAAAAAAAAATAACCAGGAAAGATAATGCACACTGTGAAATGTTCTGGATAAAAGGTATAGGCCCACATCCGTAGGAATGAAGGAAAAACTGAACATGGACTGCGTGAGACCAAGAGGACCTTAGGGAGAGGATAAAATTTAAGCCTCTTTGTGAGAACCCAACAGACTGATGAAAGTTTGAATGGTAAACATGGACAAGATAATCCTTATGGCTTTAAGGAACTCTGGACTTGGAAAGCTTGGAACCCAAATTGAACTTTGCTATACACTAACTGTGTGACCTTAAGGATTTTCTGCAAACCTCTGAGCCTTGGCTTTCTCTGTAGTGGATTTGGTATTAAATAAAGGGGACAATGTATATTAAATCCTTCAAGGCATGTCAGGGCACATGGAGAGTGCACATCATGGGAGGAGATAAAGAAAATCCCAGAAAGGTGATTCTTCTTCCCAACTTCAATCACCAATCACCAGAAAATGGTTGGTAAATTTTTTTCTGTGCTGGAATATCAGAAACTAAGATGGCAGATATTTTCTGAGCCTGATACTTGTGTTCTCAGTTCATTCTTGCCATATGTCAGAGAAGTCTCCAAATAAGATTGTGGAACCTGATTCAGGTGGATAAATGTCAGCCTGATAAACTGAACTAAGCCAAATGAGTGTATTTGGGTTTGTGTGTGTGCACCCACCATTCCCACAAATGTAGCTCAATCTATGTTTTGGCATCCTGTACATTTACAATTAAAAGCCCAACCATGCTGGTGGTCATGTGGTCTTGAATGTTTCCCTTGAAGCAACAGGAGTATCCACCTGAATGATGGTTAATCAGTCATACATATCCTTCCTTCTTTTCTACCTTAGAGTATGTGATTAATTTTTGTCTGCTCATATATGAAAAGAACCTCCACTTCTGATAGGCTGGGGCCCATATAATTTCTGAAGGTGAAATTGCCCCAGCTCTGTGTTTCATCTACACACACACACACACACACACACACACATTAAAAAGTTGATCAAAAAAGAAAGAAAGAAAGAAAAGAAAAGAAGACAACCCACTTTGGAAGGAAATACTCCAAAAAGGCATTTCGATTGCCTGGGGGCACTGTAAGAGCTCTATGTATTTGTATTTAGCACCTGCAGGAAAACAGAAGTTGATAATGCCAAACGGTGCATCATCATGAGTTGCTTTGTAGGATTAATTGCAGATTTATGCTTCAGAATGATATGCTGTTCTGGGAAAGAAAAAAAAAAATGTTACCTTGGCTACCAGAAATTGTAAGAATCAAGACCCAGAAATCTGAAGTTTTCATTTAAATATAACAACCCAAAAGAAAGCAAGTCACAGTTCTGTTCTGGGTCATTTCAGGTAGGGATGAGTTAGCTGCTCCAGTGATATGTACAATATGAACGCTGCTCCTGGAAGATGGCTCCACTTTGTATTCTCGCAGTCCCCCAGCCTTGACAGCCTGCCAGCTTCTCTAGCCACAGCTCTCTGCCTCCCTCTGGTCTCCCTCTGTCTTTTTTTTTTTTTTTTTTTTTTTGTAAACTGCATTTTTCTAGATGTAAAGTGAGTCAGCAAAAAGATTCCTTTTCTTATCTATTCTTGGTCATAATCTATTCTTTAATATTTTAGGTTTCTCTTGGCTGCAGCCCTAGGGGGAATTTTTTTTTGTCTTCTTTATTTCTTACTACAATGTTTGAATTGTGTGAGACAATTTTTGCCTAGAAATAAAAAAGAAAAAAAAATCACAAAAATGGACCCAACCACCTTAAAGAATTTTTTTCTTACATTATAGTTTGTTTTAGTCAGCTTTTTCGCTACTATGACTAACAAGACCCAACCAGAACTGTAGAGGAGAAAAGGTTTATTTAGAGGCTCATGGTTTCAGAGATCTCAGTCTATGAATGATCGGCTCCATTCCTCAGGGCTCAAGGTGAGGCAGGACATCATGGTGGAGACAGTTCATAGGATAGTCAAGAAGCAGAGAGATACAAATATATACCCACAGTCATGTATATATATATACTCCAGATACAAATATATACCCACAGTCATGCCCCCAATGAACCACTTCCTCCAGCTACCACGCATCAGCTACCATCTGAATGAACTAGACTCAGACACACACCTGTAGACCTCTTACACTGTGACTTTTCCATCTCTCCTGGTTCACCCACCTCCCGTTACCACGGAGTCAATCCCATCAGGGATCAATTCACTGATTAGGTTAAGGCTATAATCCTCATCATTTCTTTTCCAAACCTTCTTACATTGTTTCACATGCTTTTGGGAGACATCTCACACCCAAACCATAACATAGTTAAGCTAGGAGGCTTGATTTACTCTTTCAATGTTTGAACTAAGTTTTGAGGAGTTGGATATTGTAGGTTTAGTTAGAGCATTTAAGACTCTCCTTCCATGAACCGATGGAGGTCATTCCCCTTCTCCGTTTGAATCTTGGCTGCCTGCGACTAACTCAACCAGTGAAATATGGAAAAAACATTGGTCATTGGTGGTGACTTCTCAGGCTACATCCTACAATGCAATGCAGATTGTGCCCTGTTTGCAAGAACATTCTCTTTTAGATTTTCTACCTCTGTAGAATAATCCAACTACCCCAACACTGCCTTACTGTGCAGAGGCTCGGTCACATGGAAAAGACATGTGCCTGTGATCTGGTCAATAGCTTCTACTGAGTCTCCTTATCATAGGTGCCAAGTTGAAGAGTCAAGATACCCACAGTAGATTCTAAACGCAAGCTATCAAGTCACCCCAAATATTCATGTTTCCCAAGATATCAGGAGGCAGAGTCAGCCTTCCCCACTCAACCTTGTTTAAATTCTGGACCCACAAAGTGCATAAGCGTAATAAAGGATTTTTTAATGCTACTAAGTTTTTGAATGGTTTGTTATACAACAAATGTATCTGAATCAACTTCCCTTCCTATCCTTTCATGACTGTGACAAGGTCCTCTTATATCAGGAAGTTCTACTGTATCCAAAGGCTGCCAATAAAGAGGTCTAAAGCTGCTTGAAATGGTGTCAGAACCCTATGCCAGACTAGAACATCCAGCAAAACTGCATTTAATAAGTCAGAAAAAAACACAGTGGCATTAATTGCTGGAAGATAATAACATCCTTATGGATTCAGAAAAATAATTTTAAAAATGCCCACACAGATACACAATAAACTCACATAGATTTTTCTAAGTACATGGACAGCTAAAAAGTAATATAAGTTTATATATTATAATATACACAGCCACTTTCCTTGGGTAGTGAAATGATGAGTAATTCTAATAATTTTATGCTTATTCATATTTTTAAATATTTTATACTAATATTCACATATTGCTATTACACTTTTAAAAAGAAACATCCCTTTACCCCATGTAAAGTGATAAGGATATAGATCTTCACTCCCCAGTCCCCAGGAAGTTTTGTGGTGGTTGCAACTCTTATCTGTTAACAATCATTGAACCACACTAAGTTGAATAAATTAAATTAGAGCCTCATTCTAGGATTAGGAGCCATGGCTGTGGTACCTTATGGGAGGTCCATCTGAATAAACTAGACTCAGGCACAGGCCTGTAGACCTCTTACACTGTGACTTTTCCATCTCTCCTGATCCAAATAGAACCCCGGAATGCTAAGACACAGGCTGCCTACTTAGAATTTAAAACCTACCTAGTACTTATGGATATATGTGGGAACTACCACATCAATGGGATTCCATAGCAATGAGATTCAATACTGTCCTCTGGTTATAAAGTACAATTGACCCTTTGTTTTGAGCATATTTAGTCATTAGTCAGTCTCATTCTTATAACCTAGACCCCAGACCCTAATCAATTCTAGTCTCCTCCATTTGGTCCTTTATATCTTCCTATCCACCATCCAGACCTGGAATGATCTTAATTAAACCTAGGGAGTATCACTGTGGTCATATGATTTACAGGAAACCAGAAATATTCTTTCCCAGAACATTCTCACCACTGGCTAGTTGGCAGTGCCCTAAATATTCTCTTAGTAATCCATAACTTCATATTCAGTGTTTTGTTGGAGGGATTATAGTCATAATATTTTAAAAGACATGTACTAAGCTTTCTTGGTTTGTTAAAACATTTCTTAGAAATCAAATTCATTATTTAACTAACACTGTTTTTGACGAGGATGTCCAGATCAATCTTTCACCTGGAACACAAAGCATATCCAGTAAACACACAAGCTCTGGGTACTTGGAGGTGGGGTTGGAAAGAAACACTATGAAAGAGGATATGGATCCAGGAAAAAGAGGCAAAGAACACAGGAGGCCCATTTTGCATGCTTATCAAATTGCTTCTGTGGCTCTAATTCTTATACCCAAGTCTACCTGTTTCAGTTTCACAGGCTGTCTTTAGGGTACAGGGATTATCTTCTAACATACCTACATATTAACAAGCCAATCTGGGTAAATCAGCATATTCAGAGATCCAGATAAAGGAAGGACTGAAGCGCTTCAGCACTGTTTTCTTTTCTGGCTGAAAAAAAAAAAAAATGGGAAGAAACACATACACACACATTGCTGTAAAGTGGGGAATTCTTGGCTGCCAATGAAGATTGACAGACCAAGCAAAGAACAAAAGAACAGAATGTTTTCATCTGAATATCCTAAATTACCATTGTTCTCTAAACCTTTTCACAGAGAACTGTCTGGACTAATGATCTCTAAGCCGAAACTGCAAGTTCTGTCTCTGGTTCTTACTTTCACCCTCTTTTGCCCTTCTACCTTCTTTCATGGGATGAGCCAGCAAGAAAGCCCCCACCTTGATAGTGTACTTTCCAATCTCAAGAAATAAATTGTGAACCATGAGAAATAAAATTGTTTATAAAATACCTAGTTTGTGGTATCCTGTTACAGAAGCACAAAGCAGACAAAGAAATTACCATTTTATCAGTTTGAGTTTTAAAGCCTGTGCCTTAAGTCACTTTGTCTCATTATGACTATAAATCATGCATTTTATAATAATTTCCAGAACTGGAGCCTCAAAGTTTTCCATATTAAAAAAAAACATATTTCCTATGGATTTACAGTAAAAAAAATGAAGGGCTCTTCTTTAAATGTAAATATAAACGGATACAATACACTTGAAGTGGTGAGACACTACTTACATACTAATTTGGATCAGAGGCTAAGAAATTTCTTCTGTAACAATCAGGAGCAGGTATTTTGGGCATTGCAGATCATAGAATCTATCACAAATACTAACTTCTGTTGTAGCTGAAATGTATCTATAGATGATTTATGAACACATGGGTGTAGCTGTGTTCCAATAAAACTTTATTTACAAAAGCAGGTGGGGTAAGCTATATTTGGCTTCTGGGGCATAGTTTGTCAACTCCTGATTGAAAGAAATATAGCCTCTGAGACCTCACAATGGTGAAATGTTGCCCTTTCTTTAACGCTTTACCTCTCTTGTGCATGGTCTTTGAATTTAAATCTTTGCACAGTGATTATTATTCTAAGAAGACGATGTTAGTGGAAAGCCCATGGATGGGGAATTTAAGCCTATGATTTTAATAAGAGCACTAGTCCATATTAATTGTATGACTGTGAGACATCACATAAACTCTGTGAGCATCAATTTTTTCATCTGATACATAGCAACCACCTTCTTTGTTTCTGGGGCTGCTGTAAGATTCCACTGAGGTAAAAATGTAAAGGCACAATGAAAAACATAAAGTATTCCACAAGCCAAAGCTTACATCCACATGTAGCACAATGCCCTAGATGCCAACAACAATTCATTAGGTAAGATTACTTTAAGATAGAGATATTCCTTGTAACCATTTATGCTAATCCCTTACAAGACCTTAGAAATATTTTTCCACATTCAGTGTCTTACATCCATTCCCCACAAGATATATATCATGGCAACAAGTGTTCCAAGTTATAGGAGCATCATTTTCCTCTGATTTTTCCCCCTATACCTGACCAGTTCACCTAATTTCATCTCCTTGTCTTTTGAAGCTAATCTTCTGTACTTCTAATTTGCACAGAATGTGTACACTTGCATATTAACTTTTCTTTTACTAGTTCTGGTTCATAAGTAGTCATAAGGCACTTTCCTATAATCCATTTTTAAAAATGTACAAGTAGATAGCATTCTGTTCTTTCCTCGTGATTGTATCTCCACAGGATTTCAACAGATTTTCCCCTTTCAGTGTCTAACATCTTATTTTTCATTTTCCCACTTACACCCCATCGGGTTCACCAATTTTTACAAGAGCATTTATGGCTCTTCAGTTCAGATCCTAAATGGCAGATGTCAATTTTTCTTTAGAAAGATAAATTTTTCCTAGGAAAATGAATCCACATGCCTCTCGTGATTTTAATTGACACTCTTGCTTCTAGGTCCACATCTCCATTACAAACATATTAGATGCTTGCAATCAAAATTAAAAATAATAACTACTCTATTTCTGAGTTAAATACAAGACTTGTTGTCATTGTACAAAACCAATTTAAAAGGTTTTAAACCAATTTACTCACAACTTTTTAGCAAAAAGGAGCCATTTATAATTGTAATTGTGTGCTGCGTATTAGAGACTGATGTTCTGATGTTCCATCTCTTTATTCTTCTTTCCAGATAGGGACTCAAGAGATCATTCATGGGTTATAAACTTTCCATCTGGGTTTACAGACATAACAACATGAAAAAGACTCTAGGTATAGGTTGGTGATATTTACATTTTACCAGAACCAAGAGAAGGAAAAAGAAGACACAGAAACAGTAAGGATATAAAACTGATAAAGAAGAGAATACCAAAATGTAAGGTAGAGTAGAAGAAATGCAACATAGAACACGAAAAAGGGAGGGAGAACATATTTTTAAAAAGAAAACAAACAAGGAAAAAAGTGAGTTCACCTTCATGCATCCTATTCAGTACTCTGACAAAGGAGCCAAAATTATAGGGGTGAAAGAATTTTAAACTTCTCAAAGCATTTCCTAAGAATGAAAACAAAGTGGCTTAAATAGAAATAATGAAGGTGCATCTAAGAGAGTGATCCAACTCTGCAAGAAAAATATCTTTTTCTATTCTGTGACTCCTATGAGACTCAGAAGAATGTGGATGTGGAATCATTTCAGGCAAAGGAAACAGTTTGAAAGAGATCTAAAAATAGATCATCTTTTGGTAAAAAGGAAAAGCAAACTATTCCTGTAATAATAGGGTCACTACTTAGAACGTGAGAAAGTTGCATTTGGGGCAATAAATAGAAATTGCGTGATGAACATACACATTTATTATACTCCCAAACTTATAATGTATGAATATTTAGGTTCATAGAAGATGAAAACCTTCACAAAGAGAGACCTAGAATAGATGAGGAAGGGAACTGGGATATTTTAAGCTCAAATAACCTTAGGGATTAACAAAATAGCAAACAAATTTGCATCTTCCATATGCATTCCTTGATCCTGCTGCTGATGCTGAACGCAAGGCTGTAAGTGTGCTGCTTATTAGAGGCTGATGTTCTGAAGGTTTCAAAGAACACAGTACACTGAGGACACAGGCACTATTGGCTAGAGTAGAAACAATGACAGGAATTAAGTGTATCTTATGAGTATGATGATGTTATTTGTAGACATAATGGGTTTCACTCATTAAACTCAGAGTGTTTGTTTCAAATTCAAGTGGCCAGCTATCCTGCGCACAAAGAGAGCCTCTTCAACTTACAGACAATTAAACTGGAAAGAAGTTCTGCAGCTGTGACGCTGGGTCCTACCACTTAGCAAAGATGAAAGAAACCTTTTTTTTTGGTGGGGGGTGTACATAAAAGCTTTGCAGATTGTCTCTTGTATGGTTCTCTTTACTAGAATCTAGATAAATCTCCAAACTGGAAAACATTCCCAAAGGGGGTTTTGGAAAGCTCTATCATCTCCCAGGGCCTCCGTTTTCTTGTCAAATCTTTTGTCATACATAGGCAGAGAGCTTCCCATCCCAATTTTTACACTTTGATCCTAGAGAAGATTGGTTTATTAGATTTCACTCCAAAGGACCTGTCACAACATGAGTGTTTTTTTTATTATTATTATTAGTTGCACATGACAGTGTTTTGTTTCTAGGTTTGCATCAGATTTAATGTGGCTATGAACCCACAGGTGCAGGTCTATAGAAAATTTACAAGTGTGTTTTAAATGTCACTAGATTTCATAACCTCTTTTCTTTCCCTTTTCCTTCCAAATTACTTGGTAGATTAAAAGGGATGGATGTGGACCTGGACATGGACACAGGCATAGATACAGACAGATACACATACATTTATACCCACTAGGTGCCAGGTCCTGGGCCACAAAGGTTGCTGCTATTAGCAATAACAGCCAGTGCTCAGATGTCCTGCATGGAGAGCTCTGTTCCAAGTTCTGCACACCAGCACCTAGCAAACACCCAAGACAAGCATGCAATACATATGCAGAATGAATGTCAAATGTTTGAAGCTCATCATAGCATTTCTCTTCCTTCAAATCTCCCAAATTGCCAAATAGAGTTTTTAATTGTTGGAAGGGAGATGGTTCAGAGGACAAATGTCTGTGGTTAGAGCTTTTCAATATATAATTACACTATAAACATAACGAATTTCAAAACTTGATTTTTCTTTAGACTCTGGTGTCAGCTTAAAAATCTTATTTTAGAGCCAGGCATGGTCTCAAGAAATGGTGTTTAGGAAGCATTAAAATCACTTACATACTTAGTTCAACAGATTCTCCTAAACATTTCAAACCACATGTGCAATTTAACACGCCCTAGTCTCTCAAACACTTCAAATATCTGAAAGGAAAAACAATGTTTATGAACAAAACCTAAGTATTTATGAAACAAATAAATCAATCAAACTTATACATGTAATAAGTCAATAAATATAAAAGAAACATCTGCATTACATGGTACTCCATTAATATGTACAAATTTTAAGTTTTTATGTATCAGTTAAATTTTTTGAAAAATAAAGTGCTGAAGAAACAAATGAAAGAAATAACTGCATAAATGAAGCTAACATGAAGTAACAGAATATTTACAAAATTTAAAAGCCAACACATAGTGCAAATAAAGTATTTGTAAAAATATTGATACTATATTCATCACATAATCATTTCCCTATTTAGATTCAAGGCTTTCTGGGGTGAAATATTTACCAATTGAATAAGGAGAACTTAATTAACTATCATTTTTGGGTGCTATATCAAATGAGGTTCCGCACTCAAAGTTATTGGGGCAGAGATTTTTTTTTTTTTTTGGCCAGGGCTCTAGAAATCGGGTGGCAATTTTCAGGTTTTCCTCTGAGCCACAGTCCACTGATTTAGTTAGAGTAGTCCTAGGAATAAAGGAACTTTTATAGACTTTGCCATTATTTTTTGTTTATTTTGGTTGATGGGCAAAATAGTGGAGTTTACGTCTCCACATTTAGTTTGAAAATCATAACGTTTTAAAAGAAATTGTATGGTGCCTTTTATCACAAATTTTTCTTATCTAGCACATGTGCACACACACAAACACATATACCAAAAAGACCCAACCCAATCTGGATTATAACTATTCCCTGAACTCTATGATGGGATTCTCTACCTGTTAATATTTCACTTTCTTAACTTTTACTCTGAGTCATTTATTGACTAAAGTGAAAAAAAAAGAGACCCCACTCAGAGGAAATGGAGCTATAAAAAGAAGGATAGTCAAGGACATTAGAATCAGAAGGAACTGGTGCTCATTACCTCAGAATAGGCTACTTGAACATGTGAGATGGAAAAAGGAGAGCTTGGATGAGTGCTTCTATTAAGATGGCACTTCATATTATATTCATTTTCTATTGACATTTTAACAAGTTATCATAAACATAGTGGCTTAAAACAACACCAAGATTTTCCTTTAAATGTGGAAGTCTAAAATCCAACATGTTCTTGCTGGGCTAAAATCAAGGTGTTGTCAGGGCTGTGCTTTCTGAAGGTAGAGCAGAATCTGTTTTCTTGTCTTTTCTAACAATCATTGTCTTCCCGTATTCCTTGTCTGGTGACTTTGATCCATTTCCAATCATAGAACCAGCCAGTCAAGTCTTTCTCACAATTTCATCTCTCTGGTTCTGATTTCTGTTTCTGGTTAGAAACCTTAATTGCATTGGCAACCTTTAACACTTCTTGCCATGTAATATAACTCATTCAGTTTCTGGGGTTAGAAATACTCAAAGATACCTTTAGGAGGCCATTATTCTGCCTCCCCAAATAGTAAAGGCCAGAATATAGGACAATATAACAGTTGCTTTTTACTAAGAAGCTAAACAGAGATAACTTGAGAAAAAAAAAAAACTCAGAGGAAAAAAAAAGACAAAACTGTATTTCACAGTTGTATTTCATTGTTAGTTAAACTTTAAGACCCTTTTTTAATGGAGTCTTATGATTTGGAACGTCTCCCCAGAATTTTTGTGTTGAAAGCATTATTCCTTATGAAGCAAGGTTCTGAAGTGGGCTTCTAAAGCAATGATTAGATTATGAGGATTCTGGCTTTCTTGTTGATTCATTAAATGGATTAATCCATTGATAGCTGGATGAACTAGTGGTAGATGAGACCAAGTAGGTTACTGGGAACTCTGAAGAGTTCCTTTCTTCTCCTCTTTTCTCCCTTCCTCTCCCCTCCTCTGTTATTTCTCTTTTTCTCTCTTTCTCCCTCCTTCCTGGATGCTATGAGCTGAGCAGCTTCCCTCCACCGTGCCCTTCTGCCATGATATTCTGGCTCACCTCAGGCCCAGAACATTGGAACTGGCTGACCATGTACTGAATCCTCTGAAACCACGAACCAATATAGATCTTTTCTACTCTAGGGGCTTCTCAACAGGTATTTTGGTCACAGTTATGAAAAGCTAACTAACACACTAAGTTGAGTTAAACTGGTAGCTGAGAATAAAATCAAGCTAAGGATTCTTTTGCTTTCTTATAAAGAAGCTATAACTCCACCATAGGGTTTTTCTTTTCTCTCCAACATGAAGAAATTTAACATCTATACAAGGCATGGAGCAAGAATAGTCGGGGAGGAGAAAGCCAGGAGGAAAGCAAATCCACCCAGAAGTGAGCTCTTCAACTCTCTCTTACTTAGAATATGAGAACTGAGGCCCAATTTTTGTCTGTAGAAACACCCTCCATTTTGGGAATACCATGAGTGAGGGATTGTAGCTGTCTGAATTTCAGTTAGTCAAGGAGATCCTGCTGAGACTAACACCCGCAATGGGCAGGTGCATTGTAAGTCACTTGAGTCCTCATCTCGGCAGCTATTTTAGTGCTCTGTAAGTATTACAGGATGAGCCACTAGTGCGAGCCAAAGTCAGTGAGAAAAGCTTAAAATTAATCTGAAGAACTATATTCATGAATTTGCTGCCAGTTAGAATGGGCCAACCTGATAAACCACACATTTAACTCTTCCCAGAAAGAAGGAACAAGGTCCAAGTAGGTAATGAGGCAGATTCACACTCCGTCTTTATGTGGGAAGAAAGAAGAACCTATTTCCTTTTGTAGACACTCTTGGTTGTGCGCATTTATTTTTGCAAATATTGTGATGGTCTCATTTTAACTCTCTTTATTTTAAAAAGAAATCTATGCTGCAGAATTTTTTTTTTTATGGGAGCAAGAGGACGTGTCAGGAAATCAAACACAAGTGTAATTTATCTGAACAGACTGGGGCTGATACTGTAGGGATAATTGGTAGTTTTGGAATTATGGGATGGGAGGTAATGAAAAGCCTCCAAATCCTCTCAACTCTTTAGGTAAAACAATGGACTCTTTATCTACTGCAATTAGCGTCTCTCAATAAGTCCTTCTTATATTAAATGGAGCCTTCATCCACATCAGGAAAATGAATGCCACTGTAAATCCTTTAACAAAATTATCTTCCCCCCAACAACCACACACCCACAACTTCCCAATGTCCTAGAAGTTTTATTTTGTCTCATCTTGGGGGACACACTGCAATTTTCTGCCTTTGGGTTCACTATAGAACCCAACTATGTCAAGGACCAAAAATTGAGGGAACAGTTTGGGTTCTCAAAGAAATACTGCATTTCCTAACAGAATTTTGTTTTAAAACAATAAAAGGAAAAGAAAACAATAAAAGTGGGGTGGTGGGAGGGGGTCTCTTCCAGTGAGGAGAGAAGTGACTTTGAAGTACATTGATGGATGGGGCCGTCAGCTCATTTTGTTTCCTGTTGTCCTCATTTGCCCCTACTGCCATCATGAGAGAACCATTGTCACTAGATGATGATTTTAAAAAAGGCACAGAACCCGAGTGATCCTTAGAATCATTATTGCATTTTCTTCCATGATTGCTTCATTGTATGAAAGGGAACAAAGATGATTTTAAGTAAAAATCCCTTGTCCCTGCACTCCCCTGCTACTCCTAAATTCTTATTGTTGGAGCTTTGTTAAAAGGAAACCATTACCAAGACCATTCAACACATATCAAAAAACTTTTCCTCTCTTGACACCAACTCCTTGATATGTCTTGTTCTGTTTACAAAAAAAAAAAAAAAGACTGTGAGAAAGGAAGTGGAGGTATCCTGAGCCTTTTTCTAACATAAGTAAAATGAAGTTAATAATGACCTGAAATTCAAGTACAAATTACTAAAAGTAGATCCTCGCTTACTTAACAAGTGATGGAACAGTATTACAGGAAAAACGAAACTTAGAGAAAAGTCTTATGTTTTTCATTGCCCACTGAAAAATAATGCCACATTAAGTGGTTTCTTACTTTTAAACTCAAGTTACATTTTGGCCTTAACCAGATACGCCAGTAGGTTATCTGAAATTGGCACATAGACCAACTTTTATAACCTAAATTAATATTCATCAGAAACTTACTCTAGGTTGTCTCTTCATTTTGTAATCCTAATGATTTTAGCTTCAAGTCTCTGCCATGTCCCACTCCTTAGTCAAATAGCTAATGATCTATAAATAAAAATGCGAATGCACTAGGTTGAACCCTCTATTTATAGGAATATTTTTATACTCAGAAACATTTTTCAAAGTGAACAATCAAAACTCAAATCCTCTGCTTCATAAAATTTTATGGTTACATAATGGGTTTTCTTAGAAGAACCTACACCTTCATAATTAAATAGAAATTGAAGGTACTTTGACGGACTGTAACCCTCTGATTTATATGGAACCTGGTACAAGGTTGATACTTAATAAACAGTACCCTCCAATCCATATCTCTGCTTAATATATGTTTGTACTTTGTTTCCCATCTTTTCTAGAATAGATGATCCTGCTTGTGCCTCATGCCCAAGAGCACCTGGAGATAGATTATGGATCAAAAAATGTCTACAAAAAATGGCTACTACCTTTAAAAAAATTCCCCACATGGGTGCACCATCCTTAAATCTTCCATTGCACATCTTCACCTCATTAAGGAGTCCTGTTAAATGAAGCTTTTAACAAACAAGTTCTGAAGATCTCCTTTTCTTCTTCTTCTTTTTTAATCATCGATTAAAGGGAATGAGGGCTTAAAAGGTCACTGCTGGGTAGGGGGTGTTTATAGCCACTGTGCAAATCAGAAAAACAGGAAACTATCACTAATGATTCAGGCTGCACAGAATGGTCCACTGTTCCCTGCTTAAGCCTGAAGTCGACTCTGTACCTGGCTTATCTGTCCTCAGTGTCCTTAGTTAGTTATCTAAAATTGGCACATAAACCAACTTTTATAACCCAAATATTTTAATAATCACCAGAAACTTACTCTATGCTGTCTCTTCATTTTTGAAATCCAAATGATTTTAGCATCAAGTCTCTTCCATGTCCCACTCTTTAGTCAAATAGCTAATGATCTATAAAGGTGGCTGCTCTCTTGCCCCCTTTCAACTGAGCTGAACTGAGAAAGATCTAAAGGCACAACTTATTTAGAGGGAAGTTTGTAGAATGAGCTACACATTGGGGAAAGGTAGCTTCAAAGTGATCATTAAATATATGAGAGTCAACGTACAGAAGGGGGAAAAAAGCACAGTGGAAAATGGCCAGGAGAAAAAAAAAGAAATTGCCAAACTATTTTTTCTTACAGTACATTCACTTCTCCAGATTTCAAAGTGTGACTCTTCTGGATGGTTCTAGCCATCTGTGTTACATAAATAGATTAGCAGAAGATATGGCTATGGGCTGTGAAGTGTTGAAAGTGGTAAAGCCCTTAATTTTCAAATCCTACAGAGATTGGTGACTGTGTGAGATCAGCTGGGCAGAAGCCACAAGTTGGTGGTCAGCAAGGTACAGAACATTTTAGAAGAAGAATACACAAGCAAGGCAGGAGAAGATGTCCATGTATCACGTGTCACCAGGACCATCCACCCACCTATACCGTTGTGGATGAACAGCTATTGACACACTGGCCTTAGAGAAACTCTAGGAAAATAAAACAAAGAGAAGTGTTTTATTTTGGTGGAGAAGGACACATATTCAAGAAAAGGCAGGAACAGGTTATCCAGGAAAAAATAGACATGTTAGAAGTCAGGGTATTGGTTTTACCACTATTCATTCCACAATTAGAAAAGTATTTTCCCTGAAGCAGTCATTCACAAGTGAGGACCAGGGATCAGCAGCATGAGCCTTACCTGTGACAGTTTTAGATATGCAAACTCTAGAGCCCACCCCAAACCCAGACCTACTGAATCAGAAACTCTGGAGCAGGGGGTGCTCAGCAATTCATTTCCTAATAAGCCCCCCCCCCCAGTTGCTTCTGTTGCATGGTAGGGTCTGAGAGCCACTGTTCTAAGCATTAAAAAAAAATTACCACTTAAATACAGAATTGTTATTTGAGATGCAATCCTTCTTGCCAAGATTTTATATCTGTGGACCAAACTCATTTAGGATTCATTAATAGGGATGTATCTGAGGACTCACATGCCTACAGGAGGTTTCCACATGTGTGTGTAGCAGAGGTCCTGCAGGGCAGATACTGTGAAGAGAGGCAGTGGTCCAGGGAAGAACTGTGATAGACTAAGAAGAGGACAGGCCCCATGTTCAAGACCCAGTCATTACTCATTCCTGGCCTCTCGTTGCCACGATGAAATAGGAAAGCTGAGTGTTGCTACACTTTCAATTTTCTTAAGAAACTGGAGACGAGAATCATTAGGTTTAATGAGCATATGTTTAAATCTTGGCAACTAGTTTAATTTTTTAAAAAAAGAAATATTATTTGAGCTAAAGAAAACCAATCAGTGGTCCAGATTCAGGTCCTATATTGGACCAGAAAGAGAGGAAGAGAATGGTATGAGAACAGAAGGTGAAAGTTGCTATGCCTGATTCCTTCTCTGGGGTGTTTGTTTCCAAAATTACATTCAAACAGATATAGCAATTGCCTTTATACCATGACTTAAATACTCCCTGTCTACCATTTTCCATGAAATCATTCCATATCCATCTGCCACAATGTCTGAAACATTATCATTAGAGATAATTTCTATTAGTTTATTTATGCCACACATAATTTTTCTTAAAATCCCCTAGAATGGTGGCCTCATGAGCACAACCTTTAGTGTCCTGTGACCTGGCTTCCAAGACTTGATTTCTCCTGCACTGACCATATAGTTTTGATGTTATGAAGTCTCGTTAAACTCTAGTTTCTTTAGCTGTAGTTTAAGGACAGACAATGATACCTTTTCTGTGATGATTAGTAAGTGTCTTTAGACTATTATTCAAATGATATTATTTGCAAGTCTTTATTCAGTCATAGATGCTTTTTTATGGCAGACTTCATTAGGAATCTGAGAGAAAAAAAAAGCTCATTAGTAAAAGAATTAAGTTAACATGATAACAGAGCAATGTCTAGAGTGACATGAATATACATCTAGGTGGTCCTAGAAACCGGGCCTGATGGGCAGCAGCCACAGGAGAGAGGCCTTGGCCTATGTGTCACGCAAAGTCCCTAGGGCTGTAGGACTGGTATAGAGATGCTGCAGGTTCCCTGCCTGCAGACCGCCACCAAGAAATCCCTGTTGAAGGACTCATTAATCAATAAGACTCCTGAAAGCAAATAACCAAAATACCTTACACATCCATTTACATTAGCCCCAAAACATTTTGAAAAGGTGTTTGTGCCTCTGGTCATGGCTTGTCTCTCCTCCACCAGTCTGCCATGCTTCTGTTAATAATTGATAACAGCAAAATTCAATGTGATATATTTCCAATTACGTTTCACATTTTTCTTTTCATGGATTAATAATGAAGAACAAAAAAAATCCTCTGACCAGTGAAATGTATTATACAGTATGTCTCTGTCCAAAGTTTTATTTTGAAAAATGTAACTTATAACCCTATGGCTATTTTAAATGGAATATAAATGGAAAAATTGAAATGTCTAAATTTTTTTGAGATACTTCCACCTTTTTGTTATTGTTGCTATTATGTCCAAATCAGTTGAATATGTAGAACTTCTTTTTTTTTCTCTAACCACGTGGCAAATTCTTATTTTAATAACTCTTGTATAACATTGGAAATTTATTATCAGTATATACTCAAGGGTAAGTAATCTATATAGCTTAGGCAAGAATATCCAACTTTAGTTAGGTTAGCATAGGGAAAAAACAAAACTTCACAGTATAACCCAATCCTGGGCAGTATCTTCTGGAATCTAAGTTAAGGGTCAGCAAGCATTCCAAAGTGTTGTACTAGATTTCTGTTGATTTTTTTTATACAGTATAAATTTGGTGTCTTTTTTTTTTTAAGCACAACTTTTCATTCCTCTGGTTGTACAAGAGGTAAAGTTGCACCATATGTGCAGTCATACATATAACTAGGGTAATGATGTTCATCTCATTCCACCTCTTTCCTGCCCCCATGGCTTCTCCCCTCCCCTACCTCCCCTTTGCCCAATTAAAGTTCCTTCATCCCCCACCCCCACTCCCTTAAGGATCAGCATCCACTCATCAGAGAGAACATTCTGTCTTTGGTTTTTTGGGATTGGCTTACTTCACTTAGCATCATATTCTTCAACTCTATTCATTTACCTGCAAATGCCATAATTTTATTCTGTTAATGCTGAGTAACATTTCATTGTGAAGTTTGGTGTCTTGAGAACTATAGTTTTAGTGGACCTGATCCAATAAAAGCGGCTTTGCTTTGTCAGGGACAAGAAATGGCACTGAGGCTATTTTAGAGAGGTAGTTTCACAAGTCTAAAAAGGGAAAAGAGAATCTTCAAACAGAAATTGAGACTTAAAGGGAGAGAGAGAACAAAATTTTTCTTCATCTTATGTGTCATCGTCTGCATGAAATTTAATGAACAAACATATACATGTTCTTTATCCAAGTGAAGTTTGCCCTCAAACTGCTTAACTCTGCCCTGCTTGTGAATGTTGATAGAATCTGACTAAACTGTCCAAATAAAATGGATGTGATTCTGTATATATGTCAAGGAAGATAAACTAAAAATTTAAAGATGACCAATAAAGACAATAAAAATAAACCTCAATGCAGAGCCTCCACAATTCAGTAGTGGAAGAATACTTAAATAATCATCTGAGAAAGAAACAGGTTTCTACCTCAAGAGGGACAGTCATTCACCATCTCAACAATGACAACTACAAAGTCTCTTAAAGCAGTTCCATAGCTATTTGAAATGTCATGTATGTGCCTAGCACAGACCTACAGTGCTCAGGGTGATGATATACTTCTGGTCCTGCTCCCAAATAACTGTTAATATATTGAAGAAAAATCTATTATAGAAACTTAGACCTATTATGGAAACCTATTACAGGAACAGAAAAGAGAATATCTATATTAAATGCTATGTTAAATTGTGTAAAGGATGTTGGTTTAATTCAGTTTGATATATTTGGAACAGTTTTCTGGAAGTGACATCATCTAAGATGATTCTCAACTAACCATTGGCCTGGGTGGATGGGTATGAGCACAGGTTGGAAAGAGCGGTGTGAATGTAGAACACATCAGCTCATTTTACCTCCAGTGTCAGAAGTCTTGGACATGTCACAAATGTCTTTGGCCTGGACTGCCCCAAGAGCCTGATAATGATATCCCTATATCCCTGTTTGTCTTATAAAATCTATTCTTCACCTAGTATAATGGGCAACTATTCAGCACATGCATTTTATTGTGTTGTCTTCTTTCCTAAAACTCTTCAAAGTCATTTCCATTGTAGTTGATATGACAACATAATTTTTCTCCATGGTTTGTAAGACTTAGCATGACCTTGCCCCATGTCTCTTCAAGTACTCCTCAAGACCACTTTTCTCACTCTGCATCTGCTATTGGGGTCTTGTTACAGTTGTGGAACACTCTACTCCTTCCTGTATTAGAAATAGCACAAAAGTCTTTCCCTCTCCACCCTCTGAACGGTTATCCACTTCCCATTCAGCTGTCAGACTTTCCATTCCTTTCACCTCCACCATCATTACTACAATTTAAAAAAATATCTCAGCCCACCTTGAGTTTCTTCCCAAGCACCTCACATAGTTTGTAAAATATTAAATAATCCTTAAATAAAACTTTTTGTAGCTTAGGTACAGTCAGCCTCCTCCACCAGGATGTCAGCAGAGGGCCACATTTGTTTTGTCTCTATTGCCTCCCAGCACCAATCAGAGAACCCAGCATTTAGTAGATGATTAAGGAATGCTTGTTAAATAAGTGAAAGAGGGATATCTCACAGATACTGTGGGTCATGAGTCTGCGCAGGGCTGGGTTCTCTGGCTCAGGGTCTTTCAAATTTGAGATTAACATGTTTGCAAAGGCTGCAGTTATCCGAAGGCTGCTGTGGGGGAGGATTCACTTCCAATCTCATTCAGGTGTATGCTGGTAGGATTCAGGTTCTTGTAAGCTGTGGGACATGTGGGTTTCATAGAAAGAAAAAGTGAGAACGTGTGAGCAGGACAGGGGTCACAGTCTTTTATAACCTAATTTCAAAGTAACATCCTCTTAGTTTTGCTGAGTTCTATTCATTAGGAGTAAAGTCACTAGATTCAGCCCATGTTCAAAAGGAGGGGACTGCACAGGATGTGAATACAGGGAGTCAAGGGCTATGGGGGACATCTGAGAAGCTGCCAGCCACGTGTGAAAGGGCATTATGTACAGATGGACTTCTGACTAGTGTGGTGTTGGACGGGGGATGAAGAAGAGATGCATAAGCTCTGGGAGGTGGGGACCAGTTTCCTTCAGTTGTCTCTTATAGTCTAGGGAACTAAAATGTCCCCTGACCCTGGGAGGTCTCCAGTACTTAGCCAACGAATGAAGACCAAAATACTATGTAAAGAAACATGGAGATGCAAGAAAAACTGACCCCAATGGCTTATTTTTGTTTCACATGTTTTTCTTTTTCCCATTTAACACCTCCTAATATACTTCATCTATCACTGTTATGTTCTATTGTTTTTCTTCTCCTTCTAGAAGGTCATGTACCCCAAGATTAAGGATTGAGTTTTCCCATAGATTTTTCTCCATTCTTTTTCCACTTCCATTTCACAAGTATTCTGAATGAGAATGCAAAACACAGCTATTTGTAAAATCTTGTTACTCTTATTGTGATTCTCCATCAGCATCCTGTGTCCAGTGTTAGGCCCCACCTGAGATCGGCTGTGTATGCCTCTGCAGCTTAGCAACATTCCCCAGGGATTTCTATACATACAGAAGCTGGAAAACACAGTTTTAAATAATCAAAACAAGAAATCACATAGAGTGATAGTGACTCTGGAGTCTGCCCTCCTAACTGATACAGTTTTTGCCTCTAGTTGTAGCACATAGAGTTAGCACCAACTCCTTTGAGCATTTATAATCTGTGGATTAGAGCAGAGTTATTCTTTCTATAATCTTAATTGCTTGTTTTTTAATTCTAATTTTTCTACTTCTGGGGCAAGGGATGGAGTCACAACCATTGAGCTAGAAATTCTAGGGCAAGGGTATGGACTTATCCTTCAGCTAAACCACCATGGAAAACGTGGAGAATGCTGCTCCAGATTATATCCAAATCTGATCTTGCTTGTCCTTCAAATTAAGTTATAGTAACATTAATTGGCTTATCAATATGCATCACTTCTGCCTATTCGTAGTAAAACTAATATGAGTCTGGAGAGGTCTTCATAGTAGGATTGGTGGATTTTGCCAGTATTCCTTCCCTGCTGATTTATTTCCTGAAGCAGGAAAATCCAGCAACCACAGCTACAACCACCAGAAAAATCCTGGCCATATTTTAAAACAAAATTCTGCATCAGTTAATTTCCTCTGAATCCCCATGATGTACCACTCCAGTATTCCCTAAGATACAGACCAGAGCTGACTTCTAGACTCAGTGTCATTACTATGGCATCCCATGAAATGCTGAATCCCTGCTACCAATAATACCAAACTGGGGGAAAAAATGCCTATGTGAAACTTTTCATGAGTAATGAAGATTTCATGGTGATAACTCCACTGGATTTGTCACAGTAAATGGAGCCAGAATCAATTGTTACCTATTGCCAAGAGACTATTGTTAAAATGGCCAATAAGTTGGCTCCTAACTTAGCATGAATATTTTGCCCACTAAGCATGGTCCACACTGATTCACACAACAGCAGTTTGAGACACAATGGTGGCTTCAGTAAATCGTGCTTCTTAATGTTCACGGTTTTGGGTCATTCTCTGTTTGAACCAGGGCTGGGTCTATTGACTTGTTTTAATCAACAGGATGCACTGGGCAAAGCAGTCAGAATTTGGGGCATAAGGGTATTCAGCCTGCAACCTCCTTGAGGGTTTAGATAAAGAGTTAGATAACATTCTATGGTCTACAGGACAGCAGTTTCAATATAATTTTTTTTTTTCAGAATCAACACAAATATCAAACTTCCAAATTTCCAACCTGCAGGGAAGAAGAGTCCTACAGCAAAGAACAGAAGCTCAATTTAGCAAGTGTGTGACTGGCCATGTTCAAGAGAATCAAAATCTGGCATCCTTGGCCTCAGAAATTCTGACATCTGTCAAAGGCACTGAAAAACAAATTTTCAAGCAGTAAATTATTTTGAAGCTTTCTTTCAGCCCTCCCCCATCTGGGAACTGAGGAAAAGGGAGAGGAAACTAAATTCATGAGAGTCAGTTTATTTAAGCCCAAGATAAGATGCAGAAGGGACCCAGAACACCAGGAGTCTTCATCCAGAACATGATGAATGAAGCCATCAAAGCAAACAGGGTTTCCTCTTAAAACTTTTCATGAGCCTGAGCCCCACTGAGCATTATCACTAATATTATTCATGTACCTCTCATCCCTTACAGTGAACTACAGTTTCTGAGTGAAACTGTCAAAGCATGCTAGTTTCTTGTGGGGAAAAGAACTTATATATTCAGCCTAAGGCAGAGGCGCTGTTTCCACAATGGCTTCCCCACCCCTTTCTCTCAAGCCCACACCAAATAAACACATTGCTCCTTTTTCCCCTCCAAAGCAGATGATCATATTAAAGAGTTCCATGCTATCTTCCCACAGCATCCCCATCTGCTCCATGGCGCTGAAGTTAAGATAGAGCCTGGGTCGCTGCACACCAGCCAGTTGCTGTTTTTATCAGCTAGTCCTTGAAGAGAACAGAGAAGTTATTCCCAGCAGAGGCAAAGTTGCTTGGAGCCATTCAGTTAGATTCAGTTGATTGTTAAGATGGGGGAGGGGTTTGTGCTATCTATGGGAAATGTATCCATTAATTGGACAGTTCATTCTGCCAAACACTAAGCAATGCATGCCAGCCCCTGACAGAAATCAAATGGCCTTTGCCCAAACCACTTGGGCTGCCTTCCCCTTGAGCAGCCACCTGGACCTCTTACACCTCCTAGGATGCTCAAAGGAATCAAACTTTACCTCCTTCACTTGCCGTAAAAAAATTTAAAGCAACAAGTCAGTTGTCCATACAGAGGAAATCTAAGTGTCAATAATGCCAGGAAAGACTTAAACTTCATTATAATGAGCAGATTTAATATCTAAGGCAATTATTCCTATCCACCTCGGATTCCTATATTTAGCCAGCACCAGTCTGGGGAGACAACAGACATCCCTTGGAGCCCAGCTTATCTGATGGAACAACATAACCTTTAGGTCTGATAACTGTGCCAAATATTGAATATTTAAAAGCAAATGTTATTCTAATTAACTGCATTCACAAATGGCAGCAGCTCCTTCTAAAGCTGGGTTGAAGACATACCCTCAAGACTCAAATCAGAAACAGAACAGAATTACAGCATGTGAGCATAAAGCCAAGTTTGCGCTAGATAACAGGATGCTATCCATGACCTTCAAAGGTTAACAGGTATTGTAGTCCAGCGTATTTTGCAGTGCACAGTAAGATCATGGTCAAAAGGGAATACTAGACTTACACAGCCAAAACATACCTTGAAGCTGCCTGTGCATAGGATAGGATTATGAAAAGGTAGAAACAGAAGAATGGCTAATTTAAATCACCCACTATAAACAAACTTCTGTTTTCCTGAAATGGCTTTTGGGGGGTCAAAGCTAGGGTAAGTTCCCTGTAGATATTATTTATTTTCTCTTTACTGTTGTCTTTATCATGCTAGCAATATGTATTTGTTGCAGACAAATTAAAAAATACTGATGAACAAAAAAATCAAATGATACACACATATATAAAAATCCTAATATTCTGAAAAGTCATATATATGTGCATATATACTTTCTATATTTGTATATATTTCTAATTTTTCTTATGTACTTGACAAATATAATGTATAAAAACTGAATTTTATACAAAATATTCTTCTGAGATACCCTCTTTAAATTAATGTAGTTTTCACATAATTTGTCATCTTAATAATGTTGTCTTATAGAGATGAGCCATTATTGTTTAATTCTTCTGTTGTCAAGTATTTCTAGAGAGCACCTACAGAAATGCTCTTGATGCCTTCTACAAACCTCCTAGAGTTCTGCTCCTGAGGATTCCTGTATGTTTCAATGTTGGCACTTCAGGAAGCTGTCCATTACGCTCAACTCTCTCACTGTGCAACTTCTGTCACGTCTGTGAGAGTTGCCTCTGTCATCTGCTCATGTGAGTATGCCGTTCACACTTTTCAACTCATCGGCATGCTGTTCACCAGGGAAAGCAGAAAGCACAATCTCCACTATTAATATGGTAGGGCTGCCCAAAGTATCCACCTAAAGGTGAAAATTTCTTTAAATAGCTACTTTAATAGTTTCTTTAATAGTTACTTTTAAAATTTCTTTAATAGTTACTTTGTTTCAAACACAACAGTGAAATTCATCTCCATTGTCTTATGTATCCATGTGGATTTGAAGATTACTTTTACCCAGTAGCCACATATTCAATTAGTGCTCTGTGTTTATACTCAGGCATCATGAACTGCCTGGCACACTGCTGTGATTCTTGGGGCTACATGGCAACAAATGTTGGCTTTGGACATGACTAGCATGGAAATGAATGCCAGTCACAATAAGCCTACTGTGAGTGAGAGGGATAATCAACATGGGGGATTTCATTCCAGTTCCATGTTCCCAATACCTCCAGCATTTGGGCCCCAGCCACACACTTTCATTTATCTGTTTCATTTGTCTATAGCTTAATCATATGAAGCATCAGGCAGGAAGATTATTGCCATTTCTTCTGCTTTGTCTGGACCGTTGGGACCTACTCTCACAAACTCTAATTTGAAAAAGAAAAAAAAAGTGCCTTCCAAACATCTAGTGCCCACTTTTGATTCCATGTCATTTGCTGTTTTACACCTATGACGTATCCTCATCATCTTAGTACACCTTACTTATTCAAACTTCTACCTACCAACAACCTGTAGATGGTTCTCACTCACTCAGAAACTCAAGCCATAAATTTGGAAGTCATTGTTCATATCTAAGCATCCTCACATCTTGCACATTACATCTTTAAACTCTCTTGGATGTAGTTTTTTCTTTTACCTTTGCCAGAGCTACTGTTTTCCTACAGGTTTTCATTATCTGTACAAATGACAAAGAATTTGTAATTTGCTTCCCAGAATCTCATCTCACCATCTCCAAGCATCCTTCATGTTATGTTGATGACTAAAATATGGCACCTCTCCACATCTCCCATTTTTATCCTTCCTTACTAAAAACAAAACAAAACAAACAAAAACAAGCTATGCAGTATTCTTCCAAATATCATGGGCTTTTTGTTTGTTTGTTTGTTTTCTAAAAAAGGCATTGGAAGTAACTCATAGAGTAATATAAAACAGAACCTGAAAAACATATAGAAAAAGAAAAGATATGGTAAGGGGGAAATAAAAGATTAAATCAGAAGTAAAGACACATGCCACAAAAGTATATACAGTTGTTTTTGGGGACTCAGATTTATACCTATACCTCCTGCAAGCAAAAATCAAAGAAAGAAACCTGATTGATTATAAGCTTCATTATTTCTGCAAGATAAAAAAACAAACTGGATGCTAGTTCTGAGACCTGAGAGAAGTGTCTTCCATGGGTAGCCCAGCATGGTGCATGGGCCTTTGTTTTAGTCCGCTTTTTCGATGTTGTGACTAAATGATCCGACCAGCACAACTGTAGAGAGTAGGAAAAGTTTATTAGAGGGCTCATGGTTTTAGAGGTCTTTGTCCATAGAAGGCTGGCTCTATTCCATGGGGCTGAACATCATGGCAGAAGAGTATGGCAGAGGGAAGCAGCTCCCATGGCGATCAAGAAGCAGAGACACATTCTCCACTCTCCATTTACAAAATATATACCTCATAGCCACACCCCCAATGAACCATTTCCTCCAGCCACACTCCACCTGCCTCCAGTTACCACTCAGTTAATAACATCATGGATTAATTCACTGATTAGTTAAGCTACAATCCAATCATTTCTCCTCCAAACCTTCTTGCATTGCCTCACATGTGAGCTTTGGGGTGGACACCACATCTAAATCATAACAGCCTCCTTGCCAAAAATCCATCTGCCCTTCCACACTCAAGTCTAATCTTTCCTTATTGTGGAGGTTTTCCATATCTCACCCCCATCCCAAGCACCAGAGTTAACAATTAACTTTTCCTCATTCACCCAGCACCTGGGATACTTATCCTTCTGTTGCACTAATCACAGGTACTAAGAGTGCCTGCCTCTGCCCTACACTAAGATCTTTTTAAAGGGAGATACTGTCAAACTCATCACTGTTTCCCCATCAATAAAGGGACTAGTAAAAACATGTTTCAGTGCTCTGTGAGTTGTAATTAAAAGGTAAAAGATTTGTACCTATTAGTCGTTCTTTGAAATCCAAATAGGATTGATGCTAAGATTGACTTTTGTGTGACTTTGTTAGGTGCTAGCCAACCTAAGTTCAACTGAATTCACTTTTTTTTTCAATACCAATGATGTAGATCAAAAAGAAGTCCATCTGGTAGGTTTGGGGCCAAAGAGGAGAAAAGAAAGAGTCAGCTAATTCCCATCCCAGAACCCTAGCCCTGGCCCCAGACTGGATGACCCTCAGGTACCCACCTGTCTCCTGGTGGACTGGACATAGTTTGGGGCAGACCTGATGATCATGCTTCTTCCCTATTGTGTCAAAGCTGTTGGACCAGTAGGGCTGTCTCTGAATGACCTCCCAATGTCTTGGCTGCAACACTGACTGAAATAGCTTAAGTCTATAAGCAGGGCTCAGAGCTACTAGTGCTCACTCCACTCTTGCCCAGCAGAACTCATCCACTCCAAGACTGTAATAGCAGAAATGGACTCATCTCTTATTAATTACTGTTTATGTGTTTACCAAAAGTAGATATTACCTCACAGGTTTATCTAGTTCTCCCCTGCTCCCTGAATATATTCTACTTCACCTCACCTCCTTGCAATAGGGGGGTTCATATAACCAGCTCTTGCTTATGGCTTTGGTTGTAATCTAAGTCTTCCCATGTTCTTCTCTGTTACAGTGAACATGTAAGTATATGTTAAGAATGAAGGTGCCATCAAATTAGTCTCCTGGAATATTGATCCACTGCATAGTAGACCACTGTCCTGGAATTCACCAAGATATGGCTGAAGATTTTGAAGAACAAGAAACAAACATTTGTTAGATCAAACCATGTAGACGTTTATAGTGCTTATTATTATAGCAATGCATTACCTATCCAAACTTACACAGGGGCTTTTAACCACCACTACTGACTCAATCACCTTATATTACTTAGAGAAGCTTAAACAATCAAACTATTCTCTCACTAGATCTTCTTGATAGATACAAAAATGATCATTTTCTTCAACAAATACTTTGGACTAAAATCAGATTTATTATCTAAACTTGGTTTATGCTCTATTTTTAAGGGGAAAAATAAATAAACATGAAAAGATTCTCAAAGTAAGACTTGAAACTGCTTCCTCATTTTTATTCTACTCTTCCCCCTCACAGGAGGTATGTAATGATTTATAGATCAAGAGATTATAAGGAAGACACTAAAATCAGGTGTCTTGCTGTAAAGTGAATATTTTGCACATGCTTTCTCATTTGGAAGGCTATCTGGATTCTGGAATAAAAGTGGCAAATGATTTTTATTTTGTGTGGTATTAGGGATGCTCTACCCCTGAACTACATCTCCAGCCCTTTTCATTTTGAGACAGGGTCTTCTTGCCAAGTTGCTCAGGCTGGCCTTGAACTTGTGATTCTCCTACCTCAGCCACCCACGTTGCTTGGAATACAGGCATGTGCCAACTGGCACAGATGTAAATGATTTTATTTAAGGGAAAAATATTATTACTTTTTGCACGAGGGCCAAGAGGGTAACAAACCTTGAAGGCAGGTTGAAGGGAAGGAAGATCAGTTTTAACATGATGGGATGGTGTGGATATCAGCCCTCTCACTTCATGTAGTCATGAGTGTTTTGATCAAGGATAGACTGTTGAGCACTGGTGTTCACATAGCAGGCAGGTGGTAGCATGTATCCCAGGTACATACAGACACATTTTGCATGGGGAGTTGGTGGCCTTTTAATGCAATTAACAAACTCTCAGCTTGTGGCAGATTCTATGCAAAACATGAAAAGGGTCCAAAGAATGGCAGGATTTGTATTTAACTGTCACTTCTCACTTCCCAAGACCTCTTCAAAGAGAGGCATATGTGCACTCCTTTCAAGTTGCCTGCCCAAATTATGCTGAATAAACCTGAAAAAGAGAGAGAGAGGGAGGGAGAGAGAGAGAGAGAGAGAGAGAGAGAGAGAGAAAACCAACCTTTTCTAAGGAGATCATCAAAAGACATAGTCTCTTCAACAGTTAAAATAATGTACCTTTCTAAAGGAGGCCCTGATAGCTGAGCACAGCTCTAAAGCCCCTATATCTAGATTGCTGAGGACCCTTAGGTGATGTATGGTCACAGACGACAGACACTTACTTATTGCAGGAAAGGAAAACAACTATCATGGAGTCAGAAATGTGAATGTTGTTTGTAATGCTCACTCATGGTTAATTCTACTTTTGTCCAAAATTCTTTTCCAGGGGCTGTTGAACCAGCATGTCCATATTAAGGTCCTTAGACTGAAGATTATTTCCCTGAGTTCAGTTAAAGTTTATCTAAACTCAAGAATCTGGAGTCAAGATTCTCCCATACTGATTGCTAGAATATACAAATACTTCCCGCTGTATACAATTCTAAGTACTTTACACATATGGGCTCATTTGATCCTTCCTAAAGCTGGGAGGAACCCACTTTACAGATGGAAAACCTCAGGCACAACTGGGGAAAATTCCCCAGGGTGTATAGTTAAGAAATGGCAGAAGTGGGATTCCACTCCAGTCTGTTGAGAAACTACCCCATTAGCATCTGTGCAAGACTCTCTCATATGAAAAATATAACTCAGTGCATAAGTGAGAGTTTTCACAGGAAAAATACTCATCCAGAGGCGAAGAAACTAAGAACTCAAGAAATACACTTAGAAATTTGTTGAAAGCTAGTGAAAGGCCAAACAAGAATATCACCAGGGCCATCAAATCCTAGAGCCCATGTATATACTCCCATTAATTATCTTTGCAGAAGAATGAATAGAAACAGCTCTTGCAGGTGAACGTTAACAAACCAAATACTATTTAGGAATTGAAATGGATGAAAATGATGCAATATGGAAGAAAAACACAAAAATTCGCATTTCAAAAAAGGCTTCATGAGACACGGTGCTGATTTGAATGCCTTGCTTCAAATATTTGCCCAGGGTCCCGACATTCTGAGTCCTATTGAGAACAAACACTCCACTGCTCCTTGCTATTTTCCTTCCCACTGGGGAGCTGACTTGGTATCATTCAGTGGTCAGGTGAATACCAATAGCTGAGAAGTGCTCTCAAAACTGTTCCTTTCTGGGAACTTTGCCTCTTTCTTGGTGTTACTAAATGTGCATTGACATAATGGGTTTAGAAGAATTTATAGAGTGCCAGGAAATGCGCTGTGTTGCTCTCAAAAGCATCTTGAGGGTGGTGACCATGAGCAGTCTGCTCTGTGAGATGTACATTGCCTTGGACCTTCAGTTCCCCTTCAGAGATATCCAAAGTCAATGATGACTCAGAGATTGCAATGTGTGACTGCCAAATTATTATGTTGGCTATAATCCACAGTCGTTTTCTGAAATCCATAGACTTGGATACTTTGGAGAACCAATTCATGCATAGAAGACAGGCTTTGGTAGTTGAACATGGTCTATACAATTGAATCAGAAAATCTTCCTGCTGCTGAAAAATTAGATACTCAAGAAAACTTCCTCAATGATAAGATGGGGTAATGCTGTTGCCTTCTTATCAGAACTAAGTACCATGCTTAGCAATAGAATTAGGGCGTCTCTAAGTGAATGAATGGATAGATGAATAAATGAACAAAAACTTATGTTATTGAAAAAGTACCATTGCAGAGGCAAATGTGCAAGGTGAATTCACAAAATGTTTAAAGAATAGTAAGATATTGAAAAAAAAATGAAAAATTCAATCATCCTATTCCTAAACCCACTTAAAAAGTAATTTGCCCCTAGCTGATGTTACATACATAAAAAATGAACCCAATTAAATGTCAAACTCTGGGCTGAGAAGTATAAATAACTCACAACAGAACTCTTAAATATTAACTTTATATAAATAACAAGCATATTATAATTGACCACAGAGATGTTTAGAAATTTGCTGTAGGTTCCACAGCTACTAAGTAGTAGAGCCAAGTTTAAAACCTGGCAATCTGAATCAAGATTCTGGTCTTAGTACAGTGCCACCCCACCTTTTTCCACCTTCAAGTTTAATCCTCAATAATCTTATTAGTGGAGATAGTAGTACTATTCATATTTCAAAGATAAAGAAAGGGCTAGGGAATGCATCTCAGTGGTAGAGTGCTTGCCCAGTGTGTGTAATGAATGCCCTGTGTCCAACCTTAGCACTGAACAAACAAACTCTCAAAACAAAATAATCAAAGATGAAGCAGTTGAGGATTAGAGTAGTTTCAAAAGCTTATCCAGCACCATGTAGCCAGTGCAGAGTAAAGCCAAGCCTTTGGCTCCAAAGTCTGTGATCTGACTCAACATACATGGCCACATGTCTGTAAGCATCTAAGCATACGTACATACTCTGGATGATTTCACTGATCTTTTTTTATTTGTATTTCTTCAATGGCTCCCCATGATCTATAGGATAAAGACTACTTTATGTGACATGTAGGATGTTCTATAAACTAGTCCCTATGCATCAGAGCAAAAGGGATTAATTAATGAAAGAACACAGCCACTGCATGGCTGATGGCTTTGGGTTATTTCCCTTTGAAAGAGATTTTCTTTCCAATGTGCTCTGAAACTCTGATCTGCTTTTCACCTCAGAAAGGCTTCTTTTCACTAACCTGAGTGCTGTGCGATGGCCTAGGTACTCTTCATCTCTCTAAGCTGGCTGTGCCACCTCTGCATGCTACAGATTTTGTTACCCCTCAGTATGCTGTGCTAGAGAGCAGGACGAGAAATAAAGAAAACATTTCTTTTGGCAAAAGCAGTCACTACTGAATTGTGATCTTAGGTGGAAACAGACTCACCCTCACCATTTCCCTGCAACATTGCCTATCAGTTGCTATTTCTTTGGTAACACAATTAAATATCCTACTTTCATTCATGTCATGCAGTCATTACATACCCCAAGTGTTATGTGGTACAAATATATATATAGAGAGAGAGACTGAATCCAAAAAGTCTCTGATTATAGTCCTGTTGTTTCCTTGAAATCTATGTTTTGACTATTAAAGTAGCAGCAATTTGTCTACTGGAAAACCTCCTTAGTAGATTGCATAATTCTTTGTCACTCCCCTATGAAAGGATACTAAAGCACGCTTGCCATTCTTGTGGAAAAAGTATTCTGCTCTGCACCCCTGAAACTGGGCTTGGCCCTCTGGCGTGCTTTGGTAGATGTGGGAACTATGACAAGTTGAAGCTTTAAAATGTGTGGGTTGCTGATTTTCTGGCCTCTGTCATGAGAAGGACAAGTGCTACAGAGGCATCTTTGCATCCAGATCTTAGAATATAGAGCAGATCTAATCTCAGAGCCAGGAGAAGGACCACAGCATTTAACTCAAAACCATCAACAGATAAATCAAGCAAGCAAGAAACACTTGTCTAAGCCACTGAGGTTTTGTGGTTGTTTTTTTTATGCAACATCACATAGCAAAGGCTGATCAATTTATCCTGCAGTGACTTTCCATCTCTTATAAGCTTCTTAACAATCTGACCAGTCCCTCCATTATTGAACCTCTTTCTCCGGCTTCCCTCTCCCTGGCTGACTGTTTATATGCTACATTTCTGAGATATTTGCACGAGCTCTCCCATCTGCTCTGTGACTTCTGCTGCCTCTACTGCTTTCCATGTCTGGACCTTCATCCACACACGTTGCCATCTGGGTGACAGTCCATACCCCAACAGGCTTCACCAACTCCTCACAGGCAGGTCTAAGTATTCCACTGCCACATTTTCATTAATATCTTATACTGTCTTTATCATTCTGTATTTACATTATTAAAACATTTATTAATGTCAATGCTTATCAAATATTCAATATTTGTCATGAGAAGCAGTGGGTTAAAAAGACAATACCATTTTCTTCCTTGTTGGGCAGACAGTCTGACCAGTAATCACCAAGCCCATCTCACTGCATGAAATCTGCTCATGTCTCTCTACTATACTAAGCAGCAGGCTTGGTGAGAACAGAGCTAGTGTGGCACCTCAGCATGGGTCAGCTGCTTTCACATGCCAGCCCCCAGTTTCTACTTTCTCAATTAATGATGTAATTAATGATGAGCAAGGACATATGTGCAAGAAAGCACGTGAATAACTGGTGTGACTCTACCTTGTGAACAATCATAGAAATAAAAAATTGTGCTCCATATGTGTACTATGAATTAAAATGTATTCTGCTATCATGTATAACAAATTAGAACAAATAAATAAATTAAGTAATTTTTAGAAAAGAAAGCAAATTTATAAATAAATTCTTCCATAAGTCAGTTGTGAAGTTTTGAGAAATATCAGGAAGCACTGGCTTGTCCACCCTTCCTCATATGAGAACAGGGAAGTCGGGTTATATAAAGGCTATGATTTTCCAAATGCAAATGTTTTAGGAAAAAGTCTCACACAATGAGTTAGTTTAGTGTAGGAGAGAGACACGGGCAGATTTCACTCAGTGACATGGTGATTACTGATCAGACTGTCTGCCCCACAAGAAAGCTACTTTACCAGGAGAAAAAAAAAAAAGAAAACAAGAAGGAACTATACATTGTTCTTTCTGAGACCAAGTGGAACAAGCTCTTGCACCTGTAGATAATTCTGGTTATGATTTTGCAATCTGTGATCTCTTGTGTTAAAGCTTTCAACAACTGAGAGGTGACATTTCTCAATTTCCAATGGCGCCTAGAAGCATATAGCCCAATATACCTGCCCTTCTGCATTTACCAGTACTTTGTAGCTTATTTATCACTGCCTAAGAGAGTGCATGGTTGCATTCCATTTTTGCTAGCTTCTGTACTGAAACTAAAATGAATAATTATTCCAGAAATCTTTGAGCTATAATAAATATTAAAAGAGTGAAGCACTAGCTAAAATGTTTATGCTATTTTGCCTGCAGGATTATTGTTTTTGCCATAGGCTGATCAATAAATTGCTGACTCTGGAGTTTTTCTTGAAAATTTTCTCTATAGAAAGTTTTAAGTTTTTTTTTTTTTTAACAATTTACTGTAGTATGACAACTTCACATTTATACTCTAGGCTACACAACCCGTTCCTTCCACTGATGGCTACTGTTGATAATTGATAGATCAGATATCTTTGGAGATTAAGGAAATGAAGAAAAAAATAATAATCTTCTTTGCATCAATAGTTTCTTCTGCTATAAAATTGGTTGCTTCTGAGTTTGCGCTCATAGCAACATACTGTAAATGTCATCTAGAGTACATGTACATGTACCCACCTGCACACACCTTTACACCTGCCTACACCTGCACAGAGCTTCACTTAGATTTCCCTGATACTGTGATTGGCAGCAAGACTGGGATCAAGGATTAAGTCTTAACCAGGAGATTCTAGGATTGTGTTGCTCAGTCAAGGAATGCAGATTACTCCTTTCTTGAGGAAATAGATCATCCATGGCACAGCATAGAGACAAAAATGCTCAATTTATCACTATAGCATTGAAAAGAAATAAGGAAGAAGGTGAAGTATCAGAAGACCACATGGCTGTCATATGTAATCATGAAGAACAATAAAATCTGTGAGGATATCAAGTCATCTGGCTCCATGTAGTCATAGAGCACAAATAGAAAAAAAAAAAAAAAAGGGTTGATGACAAGGAGAGGGAGGG
>NW_026000241.1:25365745-25426832 GCF_001458135.2 Marmota marmota marmota
ATGGGAAAAGGAAGAGGGAAGGGGAGGGGGAGGGGGAGAGAGAAAAAAGGAAAAGCTGTGGACAGGAGAAGAGAGCTTCCTTGACAGATCTGAAAGGGTTCCTCATCTCTGTAGTAGGGCAGACATGGCTAGCTGCTCACGGTGTCCAGAAAGATGAAATAGACTGGTATTCTAGCAAAGTGCTGCCTGACAAATATTCTTGATTGCTTGGGAAGAAATATATCTGAAATTTCAAACCCAACCCAGTTCATAGACCTCTAAACCCTCAATTGAGGAAGGATCCTACAGTTTGAGTGTTTACCAGGGTGACAGTTCTCTGGTAAAAGGAAAAGAGCATGGAGTATTTGGGGTTTTTTAGATATTGATTATGAATTTGTGCTAATTGCTGGAAACCCCCAAAACCTGTGAGATCCACCAGTTAGAAAAGGGGCTTGTGGAAATCTGGAGATTAATGGAAACTTGGGCTAAGTCTACCTAATAACACATCAAGAGGGATGAAGGACACATTATAAAGTTATGTTCCCATTTTCAGAATACCAAAGTGTATTTAGGAAATGGAGAGGAGCCACGTTGAATCCCTGACCCATGGAATCAAGGCAGGAATGGCCATCTTTAGGCCAATGAAACCTCCTAGCCTTGGAGATTTGCAGACAGAAGTATCATAAGCAAAAGCCTGAGTAATATAGTGAGGATGATTCATACCAAAAAAAAAAAAAAATCAAGGCATACACCTTCCATATTTCCTCTCCTTTCACCACATTCTTAACTTTTCATATTGTACATTTGTTAACTAGAGGAGATAGGCACCTACCTGTTTCTTCCATTATTCTCTGTGCTTTTAATGTAGTCCATGTTTTTAATTCCTCTACACTCCTAAAATAACAAAACAAAATCTCATGTTTTTAATACTAAGCAAAAATAGTTTGAGCATTAGATAATTTGTAGTTTTGAGGAAAAAGAAATGAAAAATACAAGAACAAAATCCAACCATTGCACACTACTCAGCTAAACGGTAAGTCAAACTTGTATAATGACAATCCTTGTTTTCCTCCCAGACATATGTTATACTGGGAGAATTATGGAAGGAAAAGAAAGGGGAGTGGGGAAGACAGGAGTTTCAGTCATTTCCAAGGGTATATTGCTGACAAAGAGTCCAGAGCCAAGCATTCCACCCAGTCGATTTGCTCCTGCCAACTGCCAAAGGAACACAAGTGACACTGTGTGTAACTGCACAAACATTAGCTCTTCTACACATCCCTACAGAAACTTTCTGGAGAGAAGTCAAATTTAACGTACTTTTTGAAAGCTAAATTAATAGGTTTTATCCTGGGAACTTTACTTTCAACACTTGGTAGTTTATTTCAAGGAGAATAGGTAAAATTATTCTTACCAATTATACTACAAAGCAGAAGTTATTCCAAGAGTCCTCTTCGAATTGTGGTGGTTGTTGTTGGCTCCTTATTCTAGTTTCAATTAATACTCTCTTTTTCCAAAAGGCTAGTTCTCTTCAGCAATCCTAGATTATATTCCTTGGAGCTCTACATTTTTAACTGGAAATTGGGTGTGTTTGCATTTTAGAAAAGGAAATACATACAAGGGTAAGAACTAAACTGAAGGAGACCACTTGCTTTACAATTCCAGGAGGTGGTGTGTTGGTTCCCTAATTCTAATTTCACTTTCTTAACTCTAACATTCAAAAAAAGTTGACAAACATATCAAACCTGAAGAGTCAAGTCAATACACAGTCTCATCACAAAGGATTAGAACAAATAAAGCAAATCTCTCATGAGCAAAGCAACAGTGCTGGGAAGCCCTTGGCAATTGACATTTACCATTACTGGAATAGAAATGGAAAAATTTCATTTTCTTCTTGATAAATAGATTTCTGTAGACATTGAAGATGCTCTCATGGAAGATAACTCTGAGGGCACCATCTCCTCCGAATTTATTCCCATAAGGTTGGACTTGGCCCATTCTTTTTCCATTCTTCCTTGCCTTCCTCCACCCCCATATTTCCTAGGAACCAAAGAGGAAATACATACAGTGATACAGAAGAACACAAATACAGCAGTGTTCCCTAGAGATAGCTTCTAGGGAAACCAGTGAAAGGGAGAAGAAAAGATAGAAAATAATCCAAAACTGAGATAATTTTCTTAAGAACAATCTTTCTATATTTGCCCCTGTTCAGTGTGTATCCTCCATTGTCTATAATCCCATCTAGATAATCTGATTATTTGCAGATTTGTTAAGAGATTTTGACATAGGTGATTCACATGGGCACAAAATACTTAAAATAGTTTTTTTCATAATAAGTACTAAATATTATGACAGAAACCATAAATCTACAACTTTACAGGGGGAAAATAAAGCAGGTAATGAAAATGAGGGAAGCAGATTTGATGTAAGGAAAACAACAGAATACATGTGATGGTAAATGACACTGGAGTTTCTGCCTCAGTCTTTGGGAAACATACCCTCCTCCAGCCACGTGGTATCAAATCTTTCTGTTCTTAATTTTTAAAAAATAAATAAATCTGACAATTATGCAAAATCTGACATGTACTTGCTACACTAGGTTCAAATTTCTTAACCCATGGTTCATAAAACAAGACACATATGCTATGTGACCAATTGAGCTTATGGGTCACAAGTCAGTGGACTCTACATGAAGAAGAACTTATCACAGTGAACAACTAACTGTTCATCCAACTCAAAATTCAAACAGAACTACTGGGGATTTTAGAACTCATCACTTCCCATTGCATCATTTTACCTTTGAGGAAATTGAGGCCCCATGTTTTTGTTTGTTTGTTTGTTTTGTTTTGTTTTTTTGCAGCTAGGTAGGAGCAAGTGCAATTCGAGAATCCACATCAATGGTCCTACCAACCAGACTTCAAGCTAAACATTGTACTTACTCAGCACTTATTTGATCATTACTCTCCCCTTGATCATTTTTTAATATCCATAGGAACTTTAAAATTTAAATCCCTAGGGAAAAGGAGATCTCAACACTAGAATAAAAATAGGCCATGTACTGACAGGTTATGAAAATATCCTGCTTTTTTGGCACTGTAATCTTTTGTTTGTTTTTATTTCATGGTGTTTTTTTAAAGAAAGAATTAATTAACAAATAAAAACTATATGTGTTTATTAAGTACAACATGTTGTTCTGACATATGTATATATTATGGAGTGAAATGCATACACATTTTGGGATGGTTAAATTAACACAGGCATTTCTTCACATACTTTTTCTTGTGGTAAGAACACCTAAACTCTGTTTCAGTGATTTTTAAGAATATAGTGCCTTGTTATTAAGTATAGCTACCATGTTGTAGAATAAATCTCTTGAACTTATTTCCCCCTATCTTTTATATTTTGGATACTTTGACCAAAATCTCCCCAATCACACCCACTCCTCTGTCCCCTGGCAACCACTATTCTACTGTTGACTTCCTTGAGTTCAGCATCTTTAGATTTCACATGAGTGAAATTATGCAGTATTTATCTTTCTATGCCTGACTTATTTCATGAATTCTACTAGGTTCTTTCAGGTTTTCACAAATGACAGCATTTCAAGTTTTATGGTTAATTAGTGTTCCATTATATGTATTTGCTACATCTTCTTTATCTCTTCATTCATTGATGGACACTTAGGTTGATTCTACATCTTGCCTATTTTGTGCATAATGCTAGAGAATGACTGTGGGAATACAGATGTGTCTTTGACATTTGATTTCACTTTTCTTAATATATACCCAGTAGTGGTATTGCTGGATCATATGAGTTCTAATTTTAATATTTTTGTGAGGCCTCTATACTGATTTCTATGATGTGTGGCACTATAATCTTTATTGGGTGGTAAGAGATGGAACCAATTCTCTGAAGATGTCGATCATATTGTCTTCAGATGGATTCTTGAAGATTTTTTTAAAGACTGTCAGTGTTACATCTAAAGGACTGGATGCAGAGGGCAGGAACCAATGGCTAGAATCTTCAGATATCCAGCTATTGCTGCTACTGCACTTCTATAGAGAGTAGTAGAAAGGATACTCCAGGTGTGTAGAGAGGAGTCACAAGAACACTCCAGGTGTGTAGAGAGGAGTTGCAAGGACACTCCAGGTGAAGGCAAGGAGCTTATTCCTAGTAAAGTTTCTGAAACAAATCTTTCTCTGCTTTTCTTACCCTGATGAGCTCATCCCCTAAGGACTCCCTTTCTCTTGAAATGAAGGCATCCTTGTTGCTGCCAGGGTCTCTTTCCCCAAACCCCACTCTAATGCTGAGCTTGCTTTCTAGTCAACCTGGTGTCCAGTTGACCTAAAGGAAGACTTTCCCAAGCAACAGAAAAACCTTAAAATACAAGAGGCATTTATGTCCAAAAATAAAGGTCACTTTGTTCCTCCCACAAAATGCACCAACTCAAGTATACCACAGCTCAATTGTGGTGCTTTCCCTAAATCAAATACCTTCTAATTCAATGGAGGTCAATGGTCATCTCAGCTATCCCTCACTAGAGTGTTCCACTAAAGTAATGTTTTAAAAACTAAAAATGTGAAAAAATCTATAGTATACTAAAAAGATAAAGGAATTGTAAAATATAAATATGTACAAATAGACATAGGCTTCCATGTATGAAGAAATAAAAACATTGGTGGAAATATTAACTCCAGTTTAAAAACAATTTGATAATATCCAATAAAACCAAAAATAGATAGATCCTTTGATCAGTCAATTTTGTGTCTAGGAATCTATCTGATAAAAATATAATTTGAATAGGTAGGGACATACATGCCTGGTAAAACGGAACAAGGTGAATGACCATCAATAGCAGAATATCCCATGTTCATGGCCTATACATACCATGTGTTATAACATAGTCATTGATAAAGTCAAATAGAGCTGCATCATATGGCTTGAAGACCTCTCATCATGTACAGCTTCATGAGATAAGCACAATAAAGGGACGTATACATAATATGATCTCATGCATTTAACGTCAATAAGTACCAAGAATTATTTATGTGTGTATAGAATAGAAAAATAAAACTGACACCCAATAGATCATTAATATGGGCTATTTGGGAGAAGGAGAGGGATGATGGGGATAACGAGATGAAGAGGGGAGGGTGTCAAGTGAAACCCTCCCCACCAAAATAGAAGAAAAGAAAAAAGATTATCTTAATGAGCATATAATCACATGTATGTGTTAGGTAAAAGTATGAATATACATAAATACATGAAAACCCCTGCAAAGAAGTTTTTAATTTTAAAACCTTATATAATGAAATGGTATTATTTCCATTTAACAAACATGTGTAAAATAACATGACTCATTAGTAGGTGTGGGTTCTGTACTTCATCTATTCATTCTGATTTTCTCCCTGTTCAATATGCAATTGCTCCAAAATTTACACTTTAATGACCAATTTCCTTTAAAGCATATTTATCTGGCTTTGGAGCTCTCCTGTCTTTGTGCGCATGGGCTTTAGGAGTTTCTCCTGGCTTGAAACATATTCGATTGACATGCCTCTTTTCTCAGGAGATGACCCTCCCTTTTCTTGTTGGACAATTCAGGTGTCTGTTCCTTCTCCTTGTCACTCACCCCCTTCACAATCTCTAATGCTCACCTGAGAGTCTCTAGCATCCTTTGGCGGCACAAGTGCAATTTTATTGTAATGCATTGCTTCTGCAGGAAAAGTAACTTCAATATTTGGGCTCACTATGATGAAAAATCTATCTCTTGGAGCCTCTAAATTCAAGCTGACAGTATTCTTTGGTTTCTGTGTTGGGCATTTGCTCAACTCTTTCTTGGAAAAAGGAAACTTTCTTCTCTAGAGACATAGGAAGTTTTCCTTTACAAAATGAAGACATTGTTTAACTTTGTAATGTATCAGTGGCAATTTATTATGGGTACAATGCATGCCTAAATTTTCATCAAATGAATAAGAACATAATTTCTCATCCATGTGATAGACAAAGTTCATTTTTAAAAATGCTCGTTGTTATCTGAAGATGAGTAGAAGGGGTATGCACACAGGTGATAAGGCTATTGTTTATCCTTATAACCTTCCTGAAGGGTGATTTTGTAATGTATCTTGAGAGCCTTAAACTGTTCACACCCATTGACAAACTCATTATATATTTGGATATTTATTATACTAAGTAATGATTTGAGGACAATCACAAAGATTTATGTGCAAAGTTGTTTATGAAGAATTGAAACAAATTTCCAGTCACAGGAGGACAGGTAAAAATGTTATTATTTTATACTTTTAAAAAATCAATCAGGCAAAAATAGAAAATGTTGTAGATAAAACAAATTCCCACCACACCACTCCTTCTTTCTTTCCTTTCCCACATTTTAGGAAAGCTGATCTACTCCACTGTTTTTAAGTTCTCCTGTGGGCCATTCAGCTTTCTCCCACTTTTCACAGCTACACGGATCTCTCTGTCTTTTCCACTGTGGAATATTTTCTCTAGTATATGCTTAAAATAAGTATATCAAAATGTTCATATTTTTTACTCACTGGCATCATACTGTTTTTTTTTTGTACTTTTCACTATATTTGAAATATTTCATGAGTAAAAAAATACATTAAAAATAAGAGCAAATTTGTGATATGCAGTCTTTCATATTTTCTCTTAAATTTTAAGTTAAATAACCATTATTTAGTTAAAAATAGGTATATACATTAAAAGTAAATGTATCATCCTGATAGTTAAAAAATCAAATTGAACTCTCTCAATAAAGGAGATGTTTCATGCTATGTGCATGGACTTACTACAAGAAGACATAAGGTATCTCTCTGCTTTCATTAAAATGAATTACTTGACAATTCCCTAGAAATTCCTCCCAGATTTCGATCCACATAATTCATATATATAAAACACATAAATATGCAATGCAGTATTATTTAAACACACACACACACACACACACAGAGATTGTCATTTGCAGGAAAATGGATGGAATTGGAGGACACTGTGTTAAGTGAAATAAGTCATGCACAGAAAGGCAAGTATTTCATGTTTTCTGAAAGTAGAAAATGAACTATTAATAAAGGGAAAGGGGACCAGAGTGAGGAATGGGGAGGAAAGGGAAAGCAAGAAAGGGTAGAAGGGAGAGTGGACATGATCAAATCATGATATATGAAAGTATGAAAATGTCACAGTGAAACCCATTCATTGAACATTTAGTATGGACTAGTAATTGTAATTTTAAAAGAAGTAATTAAAAAAGAAATATTCGCCCAATTTTCAATCTACATAATTCATATAACACACACAAACAGACACACACACATACACACACACACACACACACACACTTTTTTTAAATGTAAAATGGTGTGAAAAGAATACTGCTTTAGTCAGCTTTTTCATTGCTGTGACCAACAGACTTGACAAGGACAATTAGAGGAAGAAAATTCTATTTGACTCACAGTTTCAGATGTCTTAGTCCATAAAGGGATAACTTCATGGTTCTTCATGGTGGAAGAGTGTGATGGAGGAAAACAGATTAATACATGGCAATCAGGAAGCAGAGGCAGCTCTGCTTACCAGGGACAAAATATAAACCACAAAGTCATGTCCCCAGTGACCTACCTCCTCCAGCCACACCCTACTTGCCTAGCTACCACATAGCACAGTGGACAAATTCACGGATCAGGTTACAACTCCCATAAGCCAATCATTTCACCTCTGAACTTTCTTGCATTGTCTCATACATGAGCTTTTGGGGGATAACTCATATCTAAAATATGACAACTAATTTCTTCATTTTGACTGAAGAGAAAGGATATTTTCCTTTGTAGATAAGAAAACATATTTCTAGACCTGATACTTTAAGCCAGGAGATGGAAAATTAAATAAGATATATGTTTAAAGTAAGAATCACTGTATAACATCCTTTCTGTAGGCTTACATCAGACTTTGAAATTTGTCATTAGCTGTGAGAGATCAGTCAAAACCCCTTTCATGATCCATAAAAGCCCTCAGTGCAGACAATTTATTATGTACCTCCCCGTTGTCTTGGGGGAAAGACTATTAAACAAGTTTCATGAAGTTGTGTGTGTCACCAACCAGAAAATTATTACATATAATGGCAAAAGAGAAGAACACAAGTAGGTTTTAACATTTTTTAGCTAAAAACAAAACAAAATCATTTCCAGAAATGCAATTTACTTTTTTATTTTTATTTTTATTTATTTTTTTTTTACTATTACTCAGGAAAAAAAAAAGTCAGAAGGAACAGTTCCTTTGTGTCTCCAATGAGGTAAAAGAGTCACCACTGAACGTTGACTGCCATGACAGAGGCAATAAACATGAGGACATCTGCTCACTTTGAAGTCATAACCTGGTCATTCTTACCTCCCTAAGAGAATGGTGTAGTATCACGAAAGCAGAAAGATCATTATCTCAGTGAGAGAAACTTCTTGTACTTAGAATAATTGAATCGTAGAATTTTATAGCTTAATAAAGGTCTGCTGGATTGAATTTTTGTGTTAAAAGGAGCATGGGACTTCTGCTTCTGGCTAACACGAAGTCATTTGCAATGGTACAACACTCTCAAGGGGAGCAATAAGAAAAGTTAAATAAAACTAAAATCAGGAAAAGAAATGTCTGACTGCATTCAGACAACTAGTGAGACCATTAGGAATTGAGGAGGGGGTCAAGATCCCAAAGAAAAGAGAATTTCAGAGAGACAAGCCACAATTTTATGAGATTCTCTTTTCCCTGGAGCATATGCTAATTCTAGGTACAGCTGAATTATGGAAAACAGAAGTGACCGGGAAGGAACATAGATGTTATGTGAAAAACAGTGCAAAGGACCAGCACCTACGTAACTGAAGACCTGCAGGGAAGGACAGGGAGAACTGGCATGTACAATGTTTGTAGAGACAACATACAAAAGTTTTAGAAAACCTGTGAAAGACATTATACTACAAATTTTAAAAGTGATTTAAACCCCTATCAGAATTAATCTGAAGTCCTCATAACAACATACTAACAAAAAACAACAACAACAAAAAGATTTAAGAGCAGCCATATTTACACATTAGCTTAAAAAAAGTAATGAGTTTATAGCTTCTTTTTCAACAAAAATCATATCAACTAAAAGACAATGGTTGACATACTTGAGTGACAATGGAAAATTACTGCCAATCTTGAATTCTTTAAGAAGTGAAATTAGCCAGGTGCAGTGGTGCATGCCTGTAATCCAAACTACACTTGACATTGAGGCCAGCCTCAGGAATTTAGCAAGGCCCTATGCAACTTAGCAAGACTCTGTCTCAAAATGAAAAATAAAAAGGTAAAAAGGAAATATCTAAATTCCCACTTAAAGAAAAATTGAGATAATGCATTGTTATCAGATACCCAAGACATCCAAGCAAAGTGACCTAAGGTGGAAATGTGAAAATACAAGAAAGAATAAAGACCAACAGAAAAAGTAAATATTTAGGAATTGAAAACAAAGACTGGTCAAAAAGTAGAGACCTAAGTTAAAAAAACATGTATTGATAAGAAGGTAACTTAATCTTATAATGAGCATCTACAAAAATCACATAGACATCATGTAAACACCAATAATAAGATAGTAAATTTTTTTCCTTGAAATTAAAAAGATAAAGACCTGTTCTATTATCACATTTTTTTTCAATAGAAGATTCTAGGCCACATACTAAAGATAGGAAAAGAATTAAGAATCAAAATGACACATTAAAATGATTGCACATATAATCCGATCATCTACAAACTTAATTATCTTGTGAGTGGATCAGAAGTATGGCCAAATAGAATGTCACTATTCAAAGTCAATTGTATTTATATTTCTGAAAAATAAATAGAAGAGGAAAATGTTTAAAAAGTACATGCAAAAGAACTCAAAGACCATGGGAATAATTCTAATGAAATGTGTGTAAAAATTCTACACAAAAACTTGCAAAATAATACTGAGAAAATTTAAGAAATTTTAAGTAAATATAAAAATATCACTGGTACGTGGTTTGAAAGTCTCAGTTAATGTTAAAAAATTAAGATTCTCCAGACTGATTTGCAGATGGGATACTCCCAAAATTATCTTGACAGACTTTTTTTCTTTATAGTTCTTGAATCTCTGATTCTAAATTTATATATTGGAATTTGGAATAGCAAAAAAGTGACCAAGACAATCTTAAAGAAGAGAAACAAAGCTAGAGGCCTCCCACAATTGGTTTTCAAGCCTTATTTTTAAAAAGAAATTGTAGCACGTTAGCATGGGTAAGGCCCTATGTTCAATCCTGAACTCACAAATACACACACACACACAAAGGAGACTTTCAGACAGACTATTTTGACCTAGCTCAGTGGATAAGTTTTTAAGTTAGAGGTAGCAAAGTGCTATTTCCAGAAAAGTTGTAACTCACGTTTTATATTGCTAAACTATGTCAAATATTTTGTTTAAAAAGTGATTTCCTAATTTTTCACATTTTTGTGATTTGTTATTACTCTTAATAATATGTATATGTGCATAAGGAATAAAAATTACAATGATATTTTTAAAATTAAAAAAAGAAATTATAGTACAACAAATTTCTTATATTTATTAAGATTTGAGAACAAAAATCTCAAATAGAACAATAGTGGGGTCAATTGGAAAGACAGTTGTAAAATAATAAAGATTGAGTCATAACTATACTTAGATAAAAAACTGATTCCAGACAGATTGGAGACATAACTGCTAAATGTCAAATAATATAGCTCCTGGGGAAAGGGGACATTCAGATGGTGGAGGAAGTAATGACTCTTTAAGCATGATACAAAATTCCAACATCATAAAGAAATTTAATATGTGTAGAAAAAAATATTAAAACAAAGAACTTCTAAAAACAAACCCCTCCAAGTAAGAGATTCACGATGCAAATATCCAACAGAAGATTTATATTCAGAATATGTTAGGAACTCCTACTAGTTAAAAGAATAATTCAGACAACTAAACATAAAGCCTGTGCCAAAGACTTAAACGGATGCTTTACAAAAAAGATACTTGGTTTATAAGTTTGTGAAGAGGTCTCAACCTCATTAGTAATCAAGAAAACACTCCTACCTGATTGCCTGAAAAAGAAAGACTGACAGTATCAGGTGTGGACAAGTATGGGGAGAAATTAGAGTTCTCTATCCCTGTTGGGGTGAGTAGGAGTAAATTGGTGTAACCACTCAATAAAACTTCAGAGTAGTATCTACTTAAATTGCTTATATTCATAATTCAAGACATAACATTTCTATTCCTATAATTATAACCAAAATTCATTTATGTGTTCATTAATATCCTGTGCCAAAATATTCTTAACACTATTTACAATAGCCACAAGGAATAATAAAAATAATAACAATAATAAACTGAAACAGTCCACATGTCTATCAAGAACAGAATGGATAATTAAATTGTGTATTTGCTAAACATGTGATACCAATGGAAACAGAAATCAGTGTTATGGGTAACAAAATAAATGGATGTCATCCACAAAATTTTAAGAAAATTTAACCAAAGGAGCATGCATTTTGTAAGTCTATGTATAAAAAGTTCAGAAATGAAACTGCTCTGTGGGATTAGACATCAGGACAGTGATTGTCTTTTGGGAAGTAGCGACCAGAAAGAGCATGAGGTCAGCTTCTGATGTGTTGTTGGTTTTTTGTTTCTTGATCTAGGTGATAGTTGTTTATCTGTATTCATTTTATTAAAAAATTTTACATGTATGCTACACATCAATGGAATTTTTTTTCTTTTTTGTACTGGGGATTGAACTCATGGATACATTACCACTGAGTTATATCCCCAGTTTATTTTATTAAATTTTGAGATAGGGTCTTACTAAGTTGCTTAGGTCCTTGTTAATTTGCTGTAGCTGGCCTTGAACTTGTGATCCTCCTGCTTCAGCCTCCCAAGTTGCTGCGATTACAGGTTTGTGTCACTGTGCCTGGCTTCAAGGGAATTTAAATTTAAAAAATCAGCTTGGGAGATGGGAGTCTTTTTATTATTCACAATTGGATAGAATACACCAAGAGAAATAAATGAATGGAAATACAAAGGGCATTTGAATGTGGTGGGTGCAGGAAGTGCATTATTGTAAACTTACCCAAGCCTTCCCTTTTCTTCTAATTTCCTAGTAGTCCTCAACCTATAATATAACAAAAACTATCAGGGAACATGTCTATCTAGTTGCAACTATTATCTATACTCAGTTCGTCCACTCAACTGGATCACCTTCTACCCAATATTATACAAAGTTTAATTTGAGTTGAAGGAAAAGAAAAGGACCTCTGAAAATTCCCAGATAGAGGAGGAAGAATTATTTGAACTAAGTAATTCAAGGTAGCAGATGCAAAAAAATAGCCAGGATGCATGATTGTTTGCAGAATAGAGACATATATTCAAATTCTGAAAAAAAAGGCATTTTTGAGAATTTCCATCAAGATTTCCTTTTTTTCAACAGACTGATTTTTCACAAAATGTTTCAATAACCAGATAACTCAAATCACTATGTCTAATTGGTGTTTATATATTCTACGGACACAGTTACATTTATCAAAATCCCTGCAGAATGAAGTTATGGGGAAAATTTTTTTTTAAAGTATATTTTCTTTCCACAAATTAGGTACTTGCTTCTCAAATGTTTATAGCTATTTTGACAGACTGATGAATAGGTAAGACATTTGGATGGCAGGACAAGTGCTGGTTTCAGGATGAGAGAGCAGTGCAAGGTGACAGACATTCGAGTAAGACAAACATGTCACAGAAGTTCCAATGACGGCATCTGACCGTCAAGAAAAAAATGAGAAAGCACACCATCCACATGTCAAATAGGCACCCCGCTGACCAAATGGCCTTCGAGATTTCCATTACAGAATAAATTATTTAAGCCTTTTGAATTTTGCTGTCTGCTCCAGTAATTACCAGACTCCTACTGTATCTTCGGATTTGACTTTTCAAGTTTGTCATTTCAAGTTTGCTTTATGTCATAGGAAATTCCCTTATTAGAAACAACCCAAAGGACCAGGCAGAGAAAATGGGCCTTGTCTGCCTGGAGAGTTGGTTGGTCATCTTCCTATAATATTTATGACTTCTTCAGGAGGGAAGATGCACTCCTCAAAACAGGATATCAATTTCCTAATAATACACCAAGAAAAAAGAAGCAAAACTCTTGGCAACTGAATAATGAGCCAATGAAAAAAAGAGGTCAGAATTATTGAGCATCTGATACTTCATTCCCACAGAAACCCTCTGAGGGCATCATTATTACCCTATTTGATAAATGGGAGAAAAAGATGCCTCATGAAGAAAATGTTTTTGCAACATCCCCTGCCAGTACATGCTGGATCTTGGAGGAAGAAGTCCCCATTAAATCCACAGTGCCCAAGCCACGGTTCTATGTATTAAAAAAAATTCTAAACCCACCAGTAAAATAAGGACAGCTTGGGATTTTCAAATCGACATTCATAATGTTTCTATATAATTCAAGTGAACTGGGACATTGGATTTTTGTTGTGGTTGTGGTTGTTCCTAAAGTCCTGAACTTTGAGATACTTAACCAGGGGTCCAGACTTGTCTCCAGCTGTGTAGCCCTGAGAAAGTCACTCATCTTTCTCAATCTGTTTCACACATTTGAAAAGTGAGATAGTTGGACTCAAAGCATGGTTTAAGTTATACAGAATTAACTCTGAGACCACCATATGGTAGGATTGCATGGTGGATTGAAATAATGATCTGAATTCTTCCTTTTATAAATACACATCTTTTGAGCAGTCTCATGGTAAGTAGGGTGCTCTTCTTTGTTCCTTGACTCTGGGCATGACTGTATGAATTGCCAATGGCACTTGCCCTCTTACACTATACCACCTGTCACAGGAACTGCTTCTCCCTGGTGTTGCCTGCCCCCTGCCCTGGGACTCACAGAGAGACACAGGGAGGAACAGTCCTTAGCCCAGCCCAGATGACAGCCTCAAGGAGAGCTGCCTGGATCAGTCCAGCTCAGATCAATCAAACCTCAGGAAAACAAATGTTTGTTGACATGAACTCCTAAGATGTGGCGTTTCATGCAGCAAAACTGTCTAAGAAAGAGCATCGGGGAAGACACTGCCAGAGAGACTCCAAAGCCTCACTGCCACGTCAGCTGTCTTCATACATTGGGCAATTCCATAACATTTCAATGGGAGAATGAATTTTCCCAACTGAAAAACTGAACTGAAAACTCTAAGGTAGATGATTACTCTGAGAGACAAGATTTCATGAGCCAAAGGTTAATTTTAAAAATAAAAATAATAAAGTAACAATTAGGAAACATAAGTATATAAGACCAATTACTCTGAGTACATAAAAAGGCCACCAACCATGAAATAAACAGGAACCAAAATATCTCCTCAAATAACAAAGTGATACTAGATTTTAGCATCTTCCAATGTATGACATTTACTTATGTTTTTGAGAATATGGCATAGAAGACAATAAGTAGAATGGATAGTAATTTAAATATTGCATTTAGTTTTGGAAAGCTAGCATCATTTTAGTTATTCTCTCACCCCAGTGGGGAGAGATTCCTGAATTTTTTTTTTTCCTTTGTGCATCAGAAATTGAATAAATGGCCTGGAGGTAGAGGTGTTCTGAATCAGGATCCCAGACTTCTGCATCTCTGCATGCCCCATAGTCCATACGGTGCAGATGATACGGGTTGTTCAGTTGTAAAAAATCAAGAATTAGACTCAGGGGTCCTGGTTTCCACATCTTCTGCTACCCCATTATTATTTGTCCTCACTCAAGTCATTGGATTTTTCTCTACCTGTATCCTTACCTGAAAGTGAGGCACCTGGCCAGGAGCAAGGCTCACCTCCCTAAGCTCTAACAACCTTAATAGTTTTATAATAGTAACATTAGAAATGGTCAGAGAAAGTAAGGAGAGTGTCCTAAGCCCTGTAAATGTAATGTTGGCTATGGAGAGTAGGAGTCACAGATTAAGATAATGTCTGACCTATCCTGAAACCTATGTAGGTCCTTACACCACAACATCTCCATGTTCTCCACAACCAGGAGAGTTCTGGGGAAAAGTTTAGTCAACTAAGGCTATGCCTCCAAAGTTTACATCTGCCTGCCTTAATCCCAGGTAGATAATGCTCTCCTGGGCCAATCTGTCCATTAGTAACTCATAATACGTATCATATAAAAGAAGTCATAAACCACTGGGTCACACACTTTTTTTTTCAGCATATAGTGTTTGAAAATTTGAATTTGTGCTACTTTTTAAAAACTAAGAGTTTCTGTTGTTGTTGTTATTATTATTGTTTGAGTCAGATTTACGGTTTCTATGAAAATGAGAAGATTCAGTACTCTGATACAGCAGCAGTTGGCCAGAAGTGAGAAGGCACCAACCCCTTTATATAACCTGTGGTTTCTGGTTGTTAACAGCTTGGCTGCTTGTCTTCCACACATTCCAGGTGCCTGCCTGACCCCTATGTGTGAGCTCTGAGAGTCTCAAGGAATACAAGGTGTTTGGTCTGCAGGCTTCCAAAGACCACCACACCTATAAAGCAAAATTGGCGAGGCGTAATAAATTGCTCCAGAATAAGCAGTTGAGATCTCAAGAGGAAGCCCACATATGTTGCATAAAAATACTCATAAATATTGAGCACACAGCCAGAAACTGCTAAAATAAAAGCACATTTTCCAAATCTGAAAGGAGTTAGCTAAATTGATTCATTTTGCTTTTTCCCCACAATTCAATTGTTATTAAGACGGACAGCTCATTTTCCCTCAAAGGCCACTTTAATGTCATATAAGTGAGGTGCATCTTCTAAGGTCAAGTCAGGACTGGTAAAGAGCAAGACCTGCTTTCTGACTCTACTTCCAGCCTTTTCATTAAGAATTAAGGAAAATATGATTCAGAGCCAGAATTTGGTTCTAGCTCTTACATTTTTCCTCTCTTACCACTTCATGATTTTAGTTCTCAAGTTTTGATGTATCAGAATTACCAGGAGATCCCGTGAAAGTACCAATTGCTGAGAACCCTGTATCAGTAGGTGTGAGAACCCTGTATCAATAGATGTGAGTTGAAGGCTGGGAAGTCCCATACCTAACAAGTTTCCAGGGAATGCTGATGGAGCCCGTCCAGGAGAAACACTATAACACAAAGCCCTTGAAAAGTGAGGACTTCTGGAGCTGGGGATGTGGCTCAAGCGGTAGCACGCTGGCCTGGCATGCGTGCGGCCCGGGTTCGATCCTCAGATCACATACAAACAAAGATGTTGTGTCCGCCGAAAACTAAAGAATAAGTATTAAAAAGCTCTCTCTCTCTCTCTCTCTCTCTCTTTTAAAAAAAAGTGAGGACTTCTCTGCAGCTTCTTATCTATGAGACAATGGTGACATATTATCTTCTCCGAAGGATTTGCCTATCAAAGAATAGTGAAAAGTTATCTTTAAAATGATTTTATTAGCACCTGGGAATATCATCTCACTGCCAATGCGGTCCCCTTTTTGTGGGCATGCAGCAATTTGAGCACAGACCTGGGCAACAGCAAAGGCTTCTTTACTGGAGAGAATATTCTTGAGGATGAGGCTGTGGCTGTTTTCTTAGCATTTCTACAATGTATTTCTCCTGATCAAAACAATTCTCATCCTCTTTTTTGCTTCTTTGGAAAGTGAAGGAAAATGGGAATGCTCATCCTTCACATGATCCTTGAGTCCCAGAGAAACTGCATAATGACCTTTGCATGATCTTATTAGGGCTAGGTAGATGGAAAGGAAACATGTTTCCCTATGCATTTCAATAAAAATATGGGCTTCAGGGTTGCACTCAGTATAATATTTCAGCAGATCCTCAGGTTCCCATGCACATAGCATCACACTCCACCGTCTCTGATACTTTCTTCCATGGAAATATATGTTGAAGAGAAAAAATTGCCCATTAGTAATACTTGCCTTTTGGTAATTGACCCTTATTAAGTGAATTTCTGTTATTCTCTTTTCCTTTTTTCCCCCTCAACTGAAACACACAAGTGTAAAATAAATGCTAAAATTTAATAATTTTTAGAAGAGTAAAAGTATGCCATTGAAAATTCAGATACATGAATATTCCCATCTCAACTCAATCATTTATAAATAAACCAACAGGGTTTCCAGTCATGTTGATCCTATCATTAAGAAATATGTCAGTATATTTTCAAATTAATAAGTTAAAACCCTTTGTTATCCTGTTTATTTTTTTTGTATTTTATTACCCACATTTTTACAAAAGAAGTAAAAAGGAAAAGAATGCTCTACATCTACATACATTTTTAAAAGCTTTGAAAAACTCTTGGTGATAATAATCTTCTGCATTGTCGCCCTTAATTTATGAGTCAAAGGACAAATCAAAACACTTTTTTTAAAAGTGCCTCTTAACTAATGAGTTTCATTACGATTTTAGCACCATTTTAAAAGATGGTTTTGAATGAGCTTCAGTAGTTGATCATTGACTATAACATTTCCTGTGCTAACTAATGAGGCACAGAGATCATTACCGAGATGTCAATACAATTTGATCCTGTCAAACTAAATTTCTTTTGACTCATAGTCAACCTTCAGGGCCACCAAACACTGATTATTAATTTAGTAGGAGTTGGCCCTCCTTAGAAGCAATTTCCTAACAATCATAAATGTATCTAGCCTTTGGGCATCCAAATCCAATGGCCATTTCTTTTTGATAGTAACACTGTTGAGAGATTTATTTGCTGGGGGGGAAAAAAAAACAACCTTTATTCCTCTTTATATTTTTCTTTTCAAGATAAAGAAAACAAATCACTAAATAATGATGAATGCATATGAATACATACACATTATATTGGGAGATAGCATGCATAAAATGCTCTGATCTTAAGTATATGTAGCTTGATGATTTATGCAGACATTCTAATTCCCACCACCAGCTGAAGATACAACACATCTTTAACCCCTTTGCAGTTAATATTCACCATCCCTCACCCAGGTAACTGCTGTTTTAAGTTCTATCACTATCAATTAGTTTTGTCTGTCCTTTCAATTCACCTACATTGTATGAGACAGGCCATCCTCTTTTGCATGTGGATTCTTTTCCAACCTTATGTCTGTGAGACTGAACTATATTGCTGCATGGATCAGTGTTTTTTTTTTTTTCCCCTTTTCATTACCATGTAGAATTCTGTCGTCTTAATACAATCACAATTTCTCTGTCCGATCTCCTGTTGAGCTGGTCATTGAGTTGCTGGTAATTGCTGGCTGTTAAGACTAGACTGCTGTGAATATTCCTACACATGTCATTTTTAAGGCTTTTCATTATCTACCTGGAGGGCACTGATAGTATGAGCTGTCCAGAGACCCATCTGTATTCTCCAGTTTTTATCAACCTACATGGGGTTCTGACAAGATGTTTGTTTGCATCCATATATAACCCAGGTCTTTGGAGAAATTTGGAAAGGATTAGTTAACAGTGAGAATATCACTGTTATTTTTCTACTTGACCCCACTACTAGTCTGGGTTAGGACTACCTAACGTAGAGTCATGATATGACAATCTGAGATTTACAGGGGCATCAAAAGCCCAAGCCAAGTCTAGCACCTTCAGGCAGGTATGACATTATATTTTCTGTTAAGACTCAGAAAAATCTAGTGATTTTAGCAATGTCACACAGCTAGTAAAGACATTTTGTAGTGATTATAGGATCCTAGTAGAACCGGGAGTATTATATAAGGCTAAGTCCTGTTTTGTTCAGACTCCCTACACAATATTACCTGTTAAGGGGATGAGAGTGAAAGTTAATCATTTTTTTTCAAGTTGAGAAGTCCTGGCTGCTGTCCACTCTGGTGACACAGTTGGCTGCCCCTCTAGTGGTGTCTCAGGACAATATTGGGCACATCATAGTCACTGATGGTAGAAGCAGAGTATTTCACGGGTAAAGCAATCAGAGGAACAGTCCTAGATCCTGAAAGGGAGCAATTAACTTTCTTCAGTGTGAGACTTCTCCCTTCCTTCCCCCTGCATGGTCAAAAGCAATCTTTTGGAGGAAAGAGGGCAACTAAACTCACTGGTTTTTAAAGAGCTTGAGACCCACGTGTTACACAATCAGTCTGCTCCAGCTTCAACCATTCCCAATTAGAGGCAGTCCCTCCTTCTTCTCACCCTTTGTGATTGCCTGTTATCCTAAGTGAGTTCTTTTCTCCTTCTAGTCTGTCTTTCATGCTCATTTTCCATGTCATAGACAAATTTAGGATGGGCGAAGAAGCAGGAACACAATGTGATTTGCTTCTCCACCTGCCATGAGGCAGATGTGGGGCTGAGCAGGAATTAGAAAGGGGTGTTATTAATCTTACTGGGAACAGTAATTCAGTTCTTATTGAGTTAATCCCTCTTGCCTGCCTGTTGATAGATTCTCATGCCAGGTTCTACAATAGGGACTAGAAATAAACCAAGGCGGACAGAAAATAGAGAGTCTAGCAGAAATGAGCTCATCTCATCACGATTTTGTAATTAAGTCACAAATCCCTTCTATTTTAACAGAATACATTCAGCAAGTGTTTACTGGACAACTATTGGGTTCCATGGATACCAAGATAAGCTAGTCTCTGCCATCCAGAAAGTTTCTATTTGAAAAAGACAATTGGGACAATACATCTTTAATTTGTTCATTCAATAATACACATTGAGTCTCTACACCCTCCCAAAAGTGTTCTAGGTGTTCAGCATACATTAATGAATGGCTTTGGCCTCATGACCCTAAATAGCAATAACTTCAGACAGAATAATAAACCAATAGAGAAAGACTGGCACAAAAACTTAGTGTAAAACTATTAGCAACACCCTGTCATTTTTTTTTTTCAAGTTGAGAAATCCAGGCAGTGCTGCCCACTCTGGTGACATAGTTGGCTGTCCCTCTAGTGGTGTCTCAGGACAGTATTAGGCACATCATAGTCACTGATGGTAGAAGCAGAGTATTTCATGGGTAAAGCAATCATAAGAACAGTCCTAGATCTTGAAAGGAGCATGGAGATACACTGATGAACAAAACATACGAAAATGAAGCTTTATATGTTCTCCTGCAGTATAAAACAAATAAAAAAGAATAGTATAGTTTTGGCATGTGCTAAAGAGAGCACTAATAAATGTCATTAACGACCAAAACAGAAATAATCATTGAAAATAATCATCAATAATTGAATTGCTACATGCTCAACATCTATTTTTAAATCTATATTCCTTTTTAATTCCCAAAATGAACACTCATAAGGTTACTATACCCAATTCGCAGAGGATAAAAATGAGATTCAGAGAAGTGAACTTTCCCAAGATTACACAGCCTGTGTCTGCATAGCCAGCAATTTGAACACAGGTCTGTCCCTCTGCCTCCAAAGTTGAGCTGTTAACTTCAACACAGTAAAAGGCTGTGCTTTGACAAATCAGTGGAGGAAATGCATGTGCTGGGAGTTGGAGGGAAGATGGAAAAAGCCCCTAGTTGGCAGTGGGATTGGAAGTGGTTTCCTGGAGAAGAGCTTAGCGACTGGCCTTGATGGATCATCTCTGAGATAAACAGCAGGACAGAGCTCATGTGGCAGAAGAAAGTGTCTCCATTCTCACTGTTATCTACACTTAATAAGGAAGTGGGTGATTAATTTATGTTTTTTTACTGTTAACTTAGTCTTAATTAAACTTGAACTTCTTTATAAGAGTGTCTTGCTTCTGTCCTACCCTCAGGTACCACTGCAAAGAAGGGAATGCAAGACCAGAGGACTGATTCAAGCAATTTCTGGCCTGGCTAGACCTGGAGAGTGGGAAGATCTTTATTTCATGAAATTGGTTGGGAACCCAGATTTCTCCCATCCCATTAAATTCATGAGGCATTTTAAAGCCTTATTAATAATTGTTCCCCAAACAAGCCAAAGTGAATAAACTAGATAATTTAAAAAGAAGAGTTTGCCCAGGTAAGACAAATTGCAGAAACAGCACATAAAGCACATAAGAAAGGCTTACAAAGCAAGCTTGCTGACCCCAGGCTGTAAGAAAGAAAGAAAGGAAGGAAGGAAGGAAAGAAGGAAGGAAGGAAGGAAGGAAGGAAGGAAGGAAGGAAGGAAGGAAGGAAGGAATACATATTACATAGTAGTGATGAATGACCACTTGAAGAAACTAGTTGACTAGTTCTTACAATCTTTACTTCCGTATTCAAGGAGTCTTCAAGAATTCAATCAAGCATAAGAGAAGCAGTTAGGCATGGTGGGATGAGTAACTCCCATTCACATAATCCACCAGCTGGCTGCACCCCTGGGGTCTGAATATAAAGCAACCCTAACCTGCATTTTATCCTAGTAGGGAAGTCATCAGAGACCTTCTATTTGGAATCCAAATGCCATGATTCAGGCTTCAGAGCCTGGCCACTCTGGGGCATCTGCTACTGCTCACCAGGGGGTCAGAACTATGAATTACAGCTGAGCAAAACTAACTCCCCAAGAAATTACAGCAGAATAGGAAGTGGGATAGCATGCAGTATTCCTCACAGAGGAGAGAGAAGGCAGGAAGCTGAGGATACTTGCAGGAATTATTAGGCTCCCTTAGCCTAGGGCTACTCCTGCCACTTTGTAACAGCCAAAGACCATGTCTTTATGTACCTCTATGCAAGATTTTAATGAAGGAGTGAAGAGGTTATCTGATCTTGTTGTTCATATGCCTGCTGCTGGATTGGGGCAAGCCAGATACACCCCCATATTTTAAGAATCTTGAGAATGAGAAACATGTTTTCTTTGATTATATTTTTTAATTAGTTATATTGACAGTAGAATGCATTTATGCACTTTGATATGTCATATATAGATGGGATATAATTTCTTATTTTTTGAGTGTACATATTGTAGGATCATATTGGTCTTGATTATGTCTTTTTCAGCACCCAGCAGCACTATGTCTGGAATGTAACAAGCACCTCATTGTTGGCTGAATGAAAAAGTGAATGCATGAATGAATTTTTGCCAAATGTAGTCCCTACCCATAAAGAATTGAAACTATCCAAGGATGATCAGCGTGGAAAAGTCAGTCCAGGAGAGTGACATCAGTGATGGCAATATGTGCAGTCTACCATGTAGATGAAAAGGAAGGGGATGGAAATTCACAGAGACAGATGGAATGCTCTCAGGAAAATCTTCCCCCACGACTTGACAGCCTTCAGGATCACTAGGTGGCTGAGGTGAAGAAGATCTTTCCAATGGCAAGGTTAGAAAGGGTAAATAGGGTGGTGTAGGCACACACTATAAGTGAATTAGTCCACCTGCAGTTGATGATGCAAGAAGTAAACTGGAGTGAGATGAAACTGGAGAGGCACAGCAAGGGGAGATTTTGAAGGCTTTCATATGGCATGTTAAGGAATTTGGACTTAGTCTTTTGAAGCAGGAGTGTAATTCACTGCAACAGCACTAGTTTCTTATGGATAAAACAAATGCACACAATCAAGTACTCTTTCCTGCACTTTAAATAGCAGACTTGTAAGAAATCAGGCCAAAAAGGTGACAAAAAAGTGAGTTAAGGATCAGCTTGGGGGTAGGGTGCACATTTGTATATTCTCCAGGGATCTTACTACTTGCACCTGAAAAACTCTTCTCAGCTTTTTCCTTTGTCTGTTTGGATTTTTTATTAAAATTTGTTTCATAAAAATTTGAATATGTGAGTAATATAAACACATATACAGCTAAGGTTGTGTCCTATTTAAACTTATTCCATCCTAGGAGTTGACCTGAAAGGGTCTGCTAGCAATGATCTGCTAGCAATGGTTTCCTGGAGAAGAGCTTAGCGATTCCTCCTATTTTTTCTATGTATTTGTATAGATATGCCTGTTGCTTTATATATTTTACATGGTATCACACTGCACGATTGCATGGACTTTTGTTTTATTTAACATTATGTGTTGAATGTTTTTCTGGTTAGTTTTCATACCTGCACAGGATTCTGTGACTATAATGTTATTCTCTTAAAAATGGACCCACTAGACTTCATACTGTTACAGGGACTCCTAATAATTGATGTCTTTGGACATGCATCCTTGTAAGCATATGAATATTTCCCAGGGCAGTCTCTAAGAAAGGCAATTGCCGGAGAGGAAACTATGCCCATCTATAATTTTAGTAGATTTTTTTTTCCAACTTGTTCACCTAAATGTCTGTACGAGTTTATACTCCCACCAACATTGTATATGAGTTGCCCAGCTGAATTCCATCCGATATTCCTCCTCCTCTGTGAGTCAGTTCTTTCATCCCATCCCAGTCCATAAAGATTACCCATTCCATTAAAATATCATAACACTGTTTCTCTGCAACTTGTCTGACAAACTCATAAATCCTTTCCTTGTATTCTACTTATGGTATGTTTTTGACTTCTTCCCCCAAATAGATGCTAAATTTATCTTGAACATGAGCTTTATTCTATTGGTGTTTACATAATCAAGTGTCCACTTTACCAGAAATAGAACCAACCAAATAGTCATGGGATAACACCGTGAAGATATAAATTAGTCTGACTTTTTGAATCTTAAAGAAACTTTAGAGAACTTAGAATGCCTGCAGGCATCACAAGGCTTGGCAAAGCATCATTACCATCACACTTTAAAGGGATAAGGATTCATAACAGCTCAAATGGAACAAACTCCTCTCCACTTTGCTGTAAGGATTTTGGTTTATTACACTTGATAGTCATAGCTTTTCTCCTCCTTGCTTCTGCCAATGGGGTGGTAAATACTAGAGCAACAGCACTAGTTTCTTATGGATAAAACAAATGTGCACAATCAAGTCCTCTGTCTATCCCCCAGGGGTTTTGTATGGCACGCACTGCTCAACTTTTAATTTAGGTTTGCAAAGTTAACTGAGACTTTCTTCTCTCCTACATCTATGTCCTCAAAGCAATCTCCAAGTCTGAGGTTTGACCAGGCCCACGGATACAGCGTGGCCCAGTGAAGGCCTTAGCTTACCAATCACTTAGCAGCTCCACCTAATGTAAAAAGTAGTTAATAATGGAATAGAGAAATGTCTCCCTAGAGCAGAGAAGGGTGACAGCATCCTAAGAATTGTAGCTTCCTCAACATTTTCTCAGTTCAGCAACCTCTCATCACGATTGGTAAAATGCCAGTATACAGTATTAAGATAAAAACACTACCTCTGTAAAGCCAAGGGACTCATCAAAGGCAAGAGCAATGTAACATTTCAAGCTCATCTCTTAAGGAATACACTGGGGATCAGTTTATATGGATCACAGAAACCCTACCCTCCTCCCAGAGCTGTGTAGTGGTGGGCCAGACGAAGGAGGCATTTCACATCTATCTTTTCCAAAATGTTATGTCTTGTATGACACACAAAACATCACAAACCTTCAGGAATTGTCTACTATTTTAATCTTATTAGAGCCACAATCAGAGCTATGATCAGCAAATCTTCTTCATAATTCTAATATGCCTCATTTTTTATATACCAAGGAACCACTAAGTATTCTGATTCAGCACTCTAAAAGGCTAAAAGCAAAAGGACTATGGGGACTTAGATAAGCCTTAAAACTATCTAGATGTACCAGAAAGAAACAAAAGTTTTAATTCAGAAACCTGAATAGGTAGTCTATTCTGTTTTCAGATTACATCAAATCCCTGGCAGTTAATTAAAGAAAGAAGTCTACTTTTTTCACTTGCTGCATGCTTTGTTCAACTCTGCCTTTCTACAAATTTCTATCACTTAAATACTCATGAGTAATCTTCACCGAATAATAAGAATAATGATTGGAATGGAGACTATTGGGATTTATTCTTGGGGTATTCAAAACAAGGGGACCCAGTTTTCCTCCTCTGCATCCCTGAGACACTATGCATGTAGCCCTAGGATCCCTGTCCTTGAGAATCTCACTGGGGATCCTGCGCCGATATGGCTCAGTGTCAGGCATGACACTTAATGCCACATCCTCCCCTGGAGAACCACCACAAAGCAATTATATATGTCCTTCACAGCAAACACAGAGAAGATGAACAATTCCCACTCTACTTAAAATTATCAAAACCACAAAGGAAAACTATATAGAAAATGGAGAATGAACCAGAACATTCATCATAGAGCCTTCCAAACTATGAACCATAATATAAGAACTATCTTCAGGGTACAAGTGAGGAAAATGCTGAACAAATGGCTCAGCTGAGAGGCGTAGCCCTTCTCTGTTCCTTGCATTGAGACTGCTCACTTCGATGTTATTTATCAATTCCTGTTGAAGTCCCTAACAGTAAAGGATGTAGTAGATGCTCAATATCTGTTGATTAATTGTTGAGTGTCCTATAACATTCGCTTTTCAAATATTGTATCATTTTAAAACTCAATCCCTTGCTTTGGAGAGTAACCATGATCAACAATAAATGCCATAAAAAAACCTTTGAGGATGATTATTGTCCAGAGTGCCTACTGCTACTGACTATTAGTAGGTTAGCAGTTCTTGCTGACTAATACCAGTTTTATCACAGAGCCACAATTTTAGGCAGTGGCAATTCTTGATATGTTTCCAACCACTATAGCATTGTCCCAAAGGTAAAAATAAAAAACCGAGTTTATTATTTTGGCAAAGGTTTTTAGAAATTTACATTCAAATTAAGAACGAGAGACTTTGCAGAAATGTTTTCCAAGACTCTGACTCTATCCAATGTGGTGGTTTGTTTGTGTGAAATAATGAGAGCAATGGCATGGTTCTGAGAATCCAAGTTGGGGATTCACAAGAGATTTGTCCGGTTATTTATGCCTTGGTTGATGGAAACAGCTCAGTGAGTTCATCAGACATGCTGCTCGTTTTGTGAATTTAATTCAAATCATTGCTTTTAAAGCATCTATCTTGTTCCAAATGGCATGCCAGACCATGGGGTTGCAAACATGAATGACATAATTCTTATCCTCAAGATGCCCAAATGTTAGAATGTAAATGACTTGATTGGGTACTGATTATTTACGTGATACAGATGTGTGTGATTCTTGGAGTAGTAGGATATTCTGATCCTTTTTATTCGGAAACGGTTTGTTTCCAAGATCTGCTATTGATTGCATTAAGCCCAAAACCCAAATGCTGATGAGCATGACTGTCAAAGGTAGTTGGAAAAGTCTTACTTACAGATGAAAGATAAGTGGAAACATTAAAGTCAACTTGTCCTTTTTGAAAAAGTTTCCCCATGAGAGAATAGAAATCATTTTTCATATCAGTATTTCCACCAAACCAGCCTAAATATTCTCTGTAAACATACTGTGAGATTTTTCATTTATATTGAAAATTCCAGGAACTCAATGCTGTGGCTCAGACCTGGCATAGGGAAGTAGTCTGAGAACTGATCAGATGGCTTCCATATCCGTTTTGATATTTTTTTTTCAATGTAGAATTCCATTTCTCACATTTTCTCCCATTGAAGATTAAATCAATACCTCCTACAGAAGGCCTCCAATCCATTCACTGTGCATTTCACATGTGCTGCTGGTACAATACACTCTAGTCTACTTTACAATTATTGTGTATAGGTTTCGACTCCCCCATTAAAAGATAAGTACTATGAGTTCAGAGATTGTTTCATTCCTCCTTAGAGTCTCTGCCTCCTGCACCTCAGTAATAGGTGAATCTTTTCATTTGCCGAGAAGTTTTCTATTTCTGAATGCAGTGTCTCTCTAGGTGTGGGGGAAAAAAAAGAAAATATTAAAAGTCTAGCCTTTTTGGTTTGAAGCCCTACCTTTTCCCATAGTTTTGAATATTATACACTAACACATGATTGTAGACTAAGCAATTATGTTTTTATATTTCTGTCCTTGGAGTTAGAAGTTTGGAATGTAGCATACTAATTTATATCATTGTTCATGGAAATGTATGCAAAAATATGAAAATAACTATCTCTTATCATACAAGGTAGGGAATAACTGGCTCTAGTAATTTGTCTGCTGACAAACTAGCATATACTCAGCTGCTCTGAGGAGTGGGGAGATGGCAGAGGTAGAGGCTAGCCTCTTTAAGACTTTTCAGGGAAAGGAGAAAAATGGTGGCAAAGGCTCACTGCAGTGCCACCAGTTTTTCTTATCTGGTCTATTGTGGAAATTCAAGCACCTGACGTCTGGCATAGTCCTTCCCACTCCAAAGGCTGAGTCTCAAAACACAAAGCTTACTCTCTAAGATTTCTCCCATACAATTTTGAAAATGAATTTTCAGCATTTGTCCTTGATTTTTAACAGGATTCCAGGCCAGAGAAATAAAACATGGTGCATTGGCTGCAAAAAGAAAGTATCCATTAATGCCACTTCTATACTTTTATAACAACACTAATGGCTGGAAAAGAAAAAGAAAAAAGGAGCTCTTAGAAATTTTATTTGGACGAAAGTGAGCAAATCTTTCAAAGAGGCTAGCATTTGGGAATTTAAGATTTGGAGGAATCATTGACAAACCTCCTACTTGTACTTTTGCCCACAGCAGACATCACTAATCAGTCATGGCATTATATTTCTTCTACACTGCACTCTAAGCAGTCATTGACAGCAGATCTTTGCCCTCTTCGAGTTAGTTCAAGGAGCCCACTGCAGAACAACAAGCAGCTAACAGGCCTCTGGTTTTTATTGCACATTCATTTTAACTCAAAAACTGATTGACTGGTCCCCGGGGAAATTTAGAGCCTTTGATAGCATTATAGTCTACAAGGGAAACCACATTCTAAAAGAATTCATTTTAATACCCCAGAAAAAGTAATGATTTCAGTACCAGAAACACTAAAGTAGGGTTCTTAGTTAAATCCATGGTAGAGGCGGTAGTAGAGCATATGGCATGTGAATGGGTAGGGAAGAGTTGAGCTCATAAGAGGGGAAAAAAAGGTATATAAAAGGTAACAGGTGCAAATCACTGATTGTGTAACAGCATGATGTGTGTGTGCATGTGTTTATATTGTATATATGAGAGGCACAAGGTAAGAAGTACCTTTGTATTTCTGGAGGGAAAAATCTGAGATGGGGAATTAACTTTTTTTTTAGTTGTAAGTGGACACAATATCTTTATTTTATTTGTTTTTATATGATGCTGAGGATAAAACCCAGTGCCTCATCTAACCCAGTGCCTCACACGTGCTAGGTGGACACTCTACAACTGAGCCATAAACCCCAGCCCCAATATGGGGAATTAGTTTAACTAACATTGGATAAAAAGTCCAGTAGGCTTTCTAGGAAATTTATCTTTATTCCCCACATCTTTCCCCAAACTGTGAAATACCACTGAATGATTTTTAAGGATGGATGGATGGATAGATAGATAGATAGATGATAGATACTGAGATTTGGAAATTATCTAAAAGAGAAATCAGAAGAACTAGAGTTGCAGATTGGAGCTGTGCAGAGAATAGTAATAGAATCAGATTGACTCACCTGTAGATATAAGTCACCTGCATCACAACTAAGTGTCCAATAGCCATCCATGACACAAACTGATCATGGAAGCACCTACTCTCCTTTCACTGGCCTAAAACTAACCATGTTATATTCAGCACTCTGGATTAAAAAAAAAAAAGGGAAACCCTTGTTAAAATGAGCACTTTACATCTGGACCAAGAACAAGCTAACTGGCCTTACAAAGGGAAAGAACGAAAGAGAGTAGTCCTACCCCATTCCATGCATTTGTCTTAATTGTTTTGCTTGTTGGGTTAATTGGGAAAAAAATAAGGTATAATGAAATGGACTTTGGAAAGTGGGATTTGGTAGAGAGTATGAGATGGAAGGGAAGTGGTGGTATACAGGGAAATACCTTCAAAGCAATGGCCCTTTACCAGAATAACTGCATAGCTGAGCAGGTCAGACCTACACTTAGGGTTTGATAATGACATCTTCCATTCTATGGATTCATCAGCAAATATGTATTAACACCTGCCATATGTCATTATAGCATAGTGACAGACCCTATGATGTCATAAGATGGGAACCCTACTCTCATGGAAATTTGGTATTCAGTGGGAGACGTGCACATATAAAATTGATAGTGAAATGAAAACCTAAGCTGTATGATATATCCGGTTTGGTTATTTCATAGGGAACTGATAAAAAGGGATTGCGCCTGGGGATGTTTAAGAAAGTGAAACTGAGTTACAAAAATAGTGAAATTAAGATAGGAAGAAGGATGCTGGTGAAAAGAAAAGTTGAGAATAATTTCCAAACTGCTTTCTATAACATAAGACCAAGAAGGGAGAAGGCAGCTAATACTCATTACATGTCTGCTATGTGAGGTTCTGACCCTTTCAGCATATTTTAATATGATTCTAATCACCATCCCTATTTCATAAATGTGGAAACTGCACATAGAGATTAAATGTCTTGTCCAAGGTCACACAATTGCTAAATAACTGATCAGGGAGACAGACCTGCAGATACCTGCCTTTAAAACAGTGCTTCTTAACCACAACGCAATTAAATTTTAGTGTAGATATTTCTTTGTTATGTGTGTGTGTGTGTGTGGCAGGGGGGATCTTTTGCACACCTTCATCACCATTAGATGCCAATAACATCCACTTTTCTGTAACTTTTCTGTGGAAAATACAACTAAAAAATATCTCCAGGCATTGCCAAATGTTTCTCATGAGATAAGATCATTCCCAGCAACGAATCACTGAGTTAAAGATGGCTTTAAAGATGCTATAGTAGCCTAGGAATAAGTTTAATTTGAATTCAGGAAACAGTGAAGATGTTAACTTTTATGGATTCTCAGCTACATATTAAAAGATGTCGAAAAATGTGCTGAAAAATACCTGAGCACAGGCAGAAGCTTGAAGAATCAGATTCAGAAACAGAAAGGAATAAGGCAAATTAGGCAGTCAGGCTAATAGGCCAAAACATGCCCAGAGCCATTCCTGTGAACATGGCAGCAGCTGTAGTCCACACTAGGTACCTCTCCCACCCAGTGCTCTCACCTGCAGGAATGGGCTACAACCTGCTGCTCCTGGCCGTGCTACACCAGAGCAAGGAGAGCAAGGGTCCAACAGAAGGACAGAAGAGATAGCTCTGTACAACTCACTGTCTTTTTTGTAACTGTCTCAGAATTTACATTCAGAAAAGCTCATCTGATGGTGAAGCTCATATCACATACCTGAGTCCTCTCTGAAAGGCTGAACAGAAGACAGAAATCTCCAATTTTAGATTTTTTAAAAGAGTTTTTTTTATATTTATTTTTTAGCTGTAGTTGGACACAATACCTTTATTTTATGTATTTTTATGTGGGGCTGAGGATCAAACCCAGGGCCTCATACGTGCCGGGCATGAACTCTACCGCTGAGCCACAATCCCAGCCCTCCAATTTTAGATTTTTACAGTAACAAATAATCCCTGGAGTCTTCTAGTCATGGGGGGAAGGATGAGTTACAGGGAAGTTAGAGAGACAGAGAGAGAAAGGCAGAGAGACCCATCAACAGAGTGATACGGACAAGAGAGAGAAGAAGAAGAAAGTCTATTACAGGATTTTACCAATAGTCACAATAAATAACATTTTATACAAAAACAATGAAGAACTTCTAATTTGCTATTCAGATAAATATTGAAGCAAGTTGAGAAAGGCCAAGAGGGCTGCCATATCATAGTAATGGAATATTGTATGGTTTGCTTCAATTACCCATAGAACTTGCCGGAAAGGGGGAGAGATAGCTGATTAAAAGTAGAGTAGCCTTTCCATGAATCTCATTTTTATTATAATTATAATTCATTAATCAAAGTAAATAAATAGAAGAAAGATGAGTAGAGAAGAGAAAGGGGACCAGAGGAGGGAGGAGGTGGAGGGGAAAGGAGAAATAAAATGGAGCAAATTATGTTATGGGCATATATGAATATGTCACAATGAACCTATCATGTATAATTATAATACACAAAAATACAATAAAATTTTTAAAAATAGAGTTGACTCGCTCTTTTTATGAGCGAAAGCCATGTCGGTTAAGACTTGGAGGACAATTTCAGGTCCTCTAGTGTCCTGCCATCCAAACCAGCATTTCCCTATCCTCTTACTCCTCATCTCCCTGTCAGGCAATTTCGATTGTCTAAGTGCTATTGAAACAGAGTGACTAAGTTTCAAGCACGCGTGATGAATATCCAAACAGTCTTCAAAGGAATGCAGATTTTTTTCTCATCTCCATGTTCTAGGAAGAAGTTGATAGTCCAATTTTCTAAACTCTTCAAGGGACAGAGTCAAGACCTGGAGAACTTAAAACCTTCGTCCACTGTGATCTACTAGATGAAGGCTTGTCCGAAAGGAATACATCAAAGACGTGCATTTCCTATTTCTGTGTAAGTTCTGAAATAACGTGTTAGCTTTATAATCAGTGCTTTCAAGTGAGTTGCACCTTGAATTACTCAGGGGAAAGATCTGACCTTGTAAAAGTCCTTTACTTTCAGCCAATTTTCTCTCCTCTCTCACTGGTTTCTGCTGTACAGATTGTCCCTACCTGTGGCTAGAGATTCAAAGACAAACCAGTTAATGCTCCCTTTCTTCTGCTAATAAATACAGAGAGCACTTTCTCTGGATAGAAATTTTCTGGCAATCAAAAGGTCCTTTCAACTTATTCTGTTGAGTGAGTCTCCTAAAAAGTTGAAATTGATCCATTGGTTGGTCCTTGAGTTCAGTTGCGTCCCCCCAAAGCAGTTTTCTTCCATCATAAGAAAAAAATGGAGTTGGGATAATAATAAAGATAATAGATCAATCTAGAAATAGCAAAGGACTGATCCTACCAATAAGCTGTGAGAGACAGAAATTATTTCTCCTTCCCTCAAGCAAAGAGAGAAATCAATATATATTTGGTTGAACCAACAAAGATGCATGCTATTTTCTCCAAATGATTACTCTCTGCTTTTAAATCAATTCTCTGAATGGATTAGGAGGAGTTGAGAGAGAAATGCCTTGTAATACAGATTTACTTTTACCTCTCAAAAACAATATGCTATCTGGTTGAAAATTTCCCTTTATTCCTGGTATGTTTAAGGACCAAGAATATTATACAGGTTATTTAAGGCCCTTTTAGCTATAAAGTAAGAGAAACTTCAAATCAAACTGGGCTTAAGTGCTAAAAATTTTGTTTTCACAGATTAAAGAAAATCCCAGATGGTATGAACCTCCAGGGCTTTGCTTTTTGCTAGGCGATGGTTCCACATTCAGGATGGTAGTAAGACAGCAATTCAAGGTGATCAAGATAGACATAATCCAATGGAAAACAGCATGTCTTATTGTGGTCTTCTTGACAATGTGAAGAAAATTTTCCTAGCTTGTTCATCAGTAAAAATTTTCTTTACTTCTTGTTATGGTTTGGATATGAGCTGACCCCCCCCACACACACTCCTTTTGATGTGGGAATATTCACAAGTAGATTCCATTATAAGATATGCAAGTTAATCAGTCCACCCTAGTTTGGATTGACTAGATGATAACTGTAGGCAAGTCTGGATGGCTGGAGGACGCAGGTGACTGGGGGCATTTCTTATTAGGGTGCATCTTCCCTCTGGCCCTTTCCCTGCCCCCTCCGCTTTCTGACCTCACCATAAACTAAGCTGATGTTTTTTTCCGCTGGGACCTTCCTGCATGATGTGCTGCCTCAACTTAGTCCTAGAGCAATGGAGCAGGCTACCTATGGACAGAGACCTCTGAAACCATGAGCACCAAATAAACTTTTCTTTCTCTAAGTTGTTGTTATTCAGTATTTTGGTTACAGGGGCCAAATGGTGACTAAAACTCTTGTTATTAATAAGAATTGGACCACATGCCTACTCCCAAAGCTTAGACTAATGTCCACAAGTTAGATAATCCTATGAAGCATTTTAGTTGACATAATCCCTAAATGATTCTATTGATATTAGTATAAAGTATCCAGGCTGCTAAATGTTCAGTAATACATGGAGAGCCCTGCATAAGGAAGAATGTACCACCTAAATACATCAAGAGACTCTCTTTTAGAAACATTTTCCTTCATGGAATCTGGCTTTCTTTACAACAAGGAGTGATTCCAGTTTTCCCTTATATCCATGAGTAGAGAGTGGATACCTGAACAAAACTAAAAACAATTTTTTTTCTCTTAGAAGAAAACCTTGGACAATGGATTATAGATGGACAATCCACAGGTCCAATACATTATATTATAATCAATTAGAAAGAAATTATATTTATTCACCTATTAAATTATCTCAATTAAAAATCTGCCTGGGACACTTAGAGGCTTAGACAACTAGTTAAGAGGCTATTGCTATAACCTATATTTGAAATTACATGAATACAAATTAAGAAAGAATCAGAGGAGAAAGAGAGAATTCTAGTATTATTTGGAGGGAAATTGATAGATCTTGGAAAGTGACTGGATTTAAGGAGTTCAGGATGATTTCTCGGTTCATGAAAGTTTGAAGTTATCTACAAATTCCAGTCACTCTCTCAGAGCCACTGATAATTAGCATGCAGCTTACTATCTCCCTCTCCACTGATATGTCTGTCATCTCCCTGATGAAGTCGATAACCCCGCTAACATAGTGCACATGAGAGAAGGAGAATTCACTAAAGAACTCAAGGGTCACCATATTGAAATACTAATGTCTTTGGGACATCCACATGGAAATGTTGCATGTATTGTATGTATATTAAAGTTGTAGTGTGCATACATATGGTGTGTATATAAAAATGTGTGCTAAAGTTGGGAGAGATGGAAATTGAAAATAATTGCTTGAAAAGTTATGATGTAGACCTTTGATGGAAGCCATGTGAGTGCATGGGAGCATCAGGAGACATGACAGATTTAGAGGTGGCTTTCTTGGTTTGATGGCAAAATATCTTAGTTTTATTTTGGAAATTGTCCATTTGACAACAAATATTTATCATGTACCTATTATCCCCTAGGCACCCTTCTAGACAATTGGAACATATACCAGTGAACAAAGCAGCCTAAATAACCCTGACCTAATAGAGTTTATATTCAAGTTGAGGGGCAGGGGACAAAAATATACACAATGAATTTAGTAATTTGTACAGTATGCTAGCAGTTGATATGTCCTCTGGCAGAAAATAAATAAGGAGAACAAAAGAAGGAGATGAGAACTGTAGGGGAGAGTGAGGTAGGAGTACATCATGTAAAACAAATGCCGAATGTTTTCTCTGATCTAAGGAGTCTGACTCATAGTGGGATAGGGAGGGGGAGCATGGGAGAAATAGAGGAACTCTAGGTAGAGCAGAGGGGTAGGAGGGGAAAGAGGGGGCAAGGGTTTAGCAAGGATGGTGGAATGTGATGGACATCATTATCCAAAGTACACGTATGAAGACACGAATTGGTGTGAACATACTTTATAAACAACCAGAGATATGAAAAATTGTGCTCTATATGTGTAATAAGAATTGTAATGCATTCTGCTGTCATGTATTTTAAAAATCAATTTAAAAAATTTTAAAAAAGAAACCTTAACAAAAAGAGAGAGAGAAAGATCAGTAGGAGAGTGTTGAGAAAATGAAATTTAAGCCCAGACATGGAAAGAGAAAACAAGAGAGTTATCTAAGTGAATATTTGGTGGAAGAATATCCCAAGTGAAAGGATCAGGCAAGCAAAGAGGCCAAGGTGGGAGCATCCTACTGTGTCGCTGAACAGCAAGAAAAGAGGTTAAATGGGGAAAGTGAGTAATGAGGGGAAGATTTATAGAAGAAGAAGTTGCAAACTGAGGAGAGGGGAGAAGGCAGTGTAGGGAACTACTCAAAGTTCTCAGTAGTGATGTGAAATGATCTGACACATTTTAGAAGAAATTCTACGTCTGTGTTGAGAATAAGTTTTTGGGAAACAACCGACCAGATGGAGAGTTGCCACAGAAATACTGGAGAGAGATGATGATGATGATGATGAGGGGTTAGGCCAGGATGGCATCTGTCAAGGTGGTGAGAGTGAGTGAGCACCTAAGTATTTTTCTGGAAACAGAGACACTGGGTATTAAAAATAGTGCATATGGAATAAGAGAGAAAGGGAGTCAAGTATAACATGAAGGTTTTGGGGCCTCAAATGTTTTAAGTCTAACCAAATGGAAAGACAGCGTTATTATTAACTAAAGTGGGGAAAGCCTAATACTTTTTAGTAGAAAAATCATGATGAGTTCAATCTTGGATATTTAAAGTTAGAGATATTCTAGGGATGATATTGACTAGACAGTTGGATATTTAATTCTGCATTGCATCTAGAACATGGTGTTTATGTAAACGATGTCGGAGGTCACAGAGATGGCTTGTCTCTTGGTTGCAGGAAACACTCAAACCAGCCTCACTATGAATTGACAGATTTGAGTGCAGTGTATAGCTTCTGGTCTCTTCACAGGTAGGAAGAAATGATACGAGTTAGGAAAGGTGCTGAGTGTAATGAAATTTATTTCATCCTTAACTAATGCAAAACTCCTACTTTGTCAGAGGGAGACATTGCAGAAGGTACAACTTGGACTCAAAACCCAGAGTAACATCAATCCAAATAAGATGTGCTTGGAAAGCTCCTAAAACAGCACAGAGTAATGATAATGATGAAAATACTATGAAAGAGATTTCTGTATGAGTGGTATTGGTTATTGAGCATATACTACATTTTAGACACTGCAACAAGCAATTTGCATGCATTGGCTCACTGAATCCTTGGGACACTGTAAATAAAGTGTTAGTGCTGTACTCATTTTACAGATGGAGGAACTGAGGCCCCAGAGAGTATAAGAAATATGCCTGCTCTAAAAGAACAATAGTCCAGGGAGTCTAGGTTTAAACTCTACCATGAAGTGTGTATCTTTGACATGTCCTTTTAAGAGTCTCAATTTTATTAAACTATAAAGTGAAGTAGGTTGACCACATGACTCCATTTATGATCCCATTTATGTTTCATTTTTTCAAGCCTTAATCTAGATGACCTAATACGATCTCCTGCAATCTTAGTGATAATAGTGTATGACATAATATCAGCATTAGCACAGGCTGAATAAAGACTTATTATGAATCAAAATCCATATAAAATAAAAATTTTACTTCATTTAATTTTTGCAGTTAATGCATAGGGTTGGGTGAAAATACCAACTCTGTGCCTATTTATTAACTTGCCTTGAAGGCTCCCACTTTCTCCTTAGGGAATAATCGCTCTTGGAATGTTCCTTTTAGGAACTCAGATACTATACAGCAGCCCAGCAGCCACAACGAGGAGAACTAAGGACCCCCCAGTCACTAGACTAGCCTCCAAAGGACTCCAGGATTTCCGGCACCCAAACGGATTCTATGTGAAGGAGAAGAAAGAGAGGAAGGAAGGGAGGGAGGGAGGATAAAGAAAGGAGGAAAAGAGAGCCCATGGAATCATGTACTAAATTGTTTTTTAAGCCACTCAATTTGGGGGTGCTTTGTTTTACAATAAGTACTAACTGAAATAGTTACTACCAATATGCTGGATGTCCATTTTATAGATATAGAAACTGAAGTTCATGAGCATTAAATTAATTGGAGATTGCATACAAATAAGAAGACAAAATAAATATCTGAAGAGAAATCTGTCAAATTCCAGAGTCCACACTTGAAAACACTACGCCAGTCTGTATTTCACATTCCCACCAAATTATCTGTCATATATTTCTGCTGCATTTGAGTCTAGACACTATTTTCTCTTATGAAAGCTGCTAAGCTTATGTGGGACTTCAAAAATCCATTCATTTTGATTAATTCTGAAATTCCTAGAAGTATTTAACAAATAATATGTACTAAACATACTCTAGGATACTTCACGTAGATTACTAATGGAAAGCCAGACACCTGGGGGAGCTTCTTCTCTCACTGGGTTCTTTAATTTCCTGAAGCCTTAGGCAATTACTTCCATCCTGTAAATCCCTTGTCCATCTGGCCAGCGGTATCTTAGACACTCGTGCATTAAATTACAGCAATATTGCTTTCAGTGTGCACTTAGCATTTCCAAATTTTTATTGTTTAGAAAAGGCATCAATACATCATGACTAAGTTCCAAGCAGATGGTACCAAATTCAATTTACCTGATATTTCTTCTTCTATAAAGCTAAAGTGAAATGCAAGCAGCAAAGGCAGCCATTAGAAAATGACTGTAGGGGGGAAGAAGGCAAATGAGCAATCACATCAAAAAATGAAAACTGTAGGTATTTTTCATCAAGAAAAGCTGAGACAGTGATCAAGAGAAACCAGCATACATGTCTTCTATGTGCTGCACCCCTATGTGCACCCAATGCTGCCCACCCAGTGCCTGTCAAACTATAGGTTAAATGAAGACTAAATGGCGTTTTCCTGTAGATGATCACCAAAGATTAAGGTGAAAGGAAATATCTGGAGTGTGAGGTAAGGGTAGGGAAATATATTCATAGCCAAATATAAATAACATTTTGATTTTTGCTTCCTTTTTTTCTATTTTTAATGAACACAATACACCAATATAAATTTGGTCAATTTCACCACCCAGTACCCATTCTCCCTTTCCTCCTGCCCATGCCTGGTTCCCTTCTTCTGTCCCACTGGTCTCCTTCTGTCTTTCAATTCTCATCCTTTCCCTTCTAGTTTCATGATATCCCACTCCCACCTTTCTTCTCTCTAGTGTCTACGTGTGAGAGGAAATGGATGGCTCTTGATTTCTGACTTTTATTTTGTTAACATAATGTTCTCAGATTCACCCATTTTCCTGCAAATGACATAATTTCAGTTTTCTTTATGAGACTCTATGGCATGCATACACCCCCCCCACACACACACACATTTTCTTTATTCAAATGTTGATGGACACTTAGGCTAGTTCCATAATTCGGCTATTGTGAATCATGCTGCTATAAACATGGGTTGCATGTGTCACTATAGTATAATGACTTTAATTCTTTAGGATAAATACCAAGGAGTGCTATAGCGGGTTCATATGGTTCTATTCCTAGTCTTTTGAGGAAACTCCACAATGATTGCCATAGTGGTTGTACTAATTTATAATCCCACCAACAGTGTAAATGAGTTCCTTTTTCTCTGCATCCTTTAACTATTATTTGTATTTAGTGTTGTTTTTGTTCTTTTTGTTTGTCTCTGTGGTGCTGGGGATGGGATCCAGGGCCTCACAACTGCCAGGCAAGTGCTCTACCATTGAGTCTCATCCCCAACCCAGTTATTACTTGGATTCTTTATGCCTGTCATTCTAAATGGAGTGAGAAGAAATCACAGGATAGTTTTGGTTGGCATTTTCCTAAATGTTTAAGATGCTGAATGTTTCCTGATACTTTTTTTTTTTTTTTGGCCGTTGGTATTTCTTCTTTAGAAAAGTATCTGTTGAGTTCATTTTCCCATTTACTTATTGAGTATTTGTGGGTTTTTAAAAATTTCTTGATACACACACACACACACACACACACACGGTATCTTCTGACAGATATTAATCCTGTGCCAGAAGAGTCACTGGCATTCTGTGGAGCATTCTGAAGGTATTCTCTTCATGCTCTTGTTTCTTTTACTGTGATTTTTAATTTGATGGTATCACATTTATTGATTTTTGTATTATTTTTTGACCTGAGGAGAACTTTTGAGAAAGTTATTCCCTGTGTCTTTATGTTACAGTGTAGACACTACTTTTTCTTCTAGCGGTTACAAAGCCTGGTTTAATTTTTAGGGCTTTGATCTATTTTTGAGTTGATTTTTGTTGAGTTGATTTTTGTGAGATATAGGGATCTCTTTTCATTCTTCTGTATGTGGATAACCAGTTTCCCCAGCACTGGGGAAAGGCTGTCTTTTCTTCCGTGTATGGTTTTGGCACCTTTGTCAAAGGATCAGATGACTGTAGATGTGTGGGTTTGTCTCTGTGTCTTCTATTCTGTTCCATTGGTCTATCTGCCTGTTTTTTTTTTTTTTAATGCCAGTGCATGCAGGTTTTTTTTTTAATTAGTTTGCTTTAGTTATACAGAATATTAAGGTTCATTTTGACATAATTAGAGAAGCTTGGAATATACTTTCTACACAGATTTTGTTCTATAGCTGTATGGTATAATTTGAAGTTAGGTATTGTGATGCTTCTAACATTGCTTTTATGATTTAGAATTACTTCAGTTATCTGAGTCTTTTATTCTTCTAAATAAATTTTAGGACTTTTTTTCCTAGTTCTGTGAAGAGTGCAATTGGGATTTTGATGAGGGATTGCATTGAATCTGTATATCACTTTTGGTGATATGACGATTTTAACAACATTAATTTTGTTTATCCATGAATATTGAAGATATTTCCATCTTCTAAGGTCTCCTATTTTTTTCTCAGTGTTCTATAATTTTCAGTGTAGAGGTTCTTTCACCTCCTTGGTTAAACTTATTCTTAAATGTTGTTTTGTTTTGTTGAGGCTATTGTAAATTAGATGTTTTCTTGATTTCTTTTTCAGTGCATTACAACTTTTAGATGAGACCAGTGAAACTCACTGTAGGAGGATAGAGTATGTCTATTTAACATATCACAGAATCCCTAGGCTTCTTATAACTTTAAGGTAAAAAGTCTGATTGTTTTTAACTAATTTGGATAATAGTAATAACATTAAAATACACATTTAAGTAGTGCCTCATAATTTACAGTGTGTTTTATATATGTTACTTAATTTAATCCTTATACCAACTCTTGAAAGTTACTTGCCGCAGTCTGGCTGGGCACAATCAGGAGCCACTTGTCAAAAGAAACTAACTTTATTTTTAGAACCACACACGCTAAACAAAACAGCCTCTCAGGAAAAATCCTCAGAGCCTCAACTGCCACCACCGGCTTTCCACAAGCCTCTCTCTCCCACACAAGCTACTCTCCACCTCCCACAATCCTCCTGCTCTTGAGGCCGATTGGCTGGGTCACGTGGGCGGAGCCAAAAAAGTCCCCCAATGAGCAGCTCCGTGGTCTGAAAGGGCAGGGAAACAGCCCAATGAGCATCACCGCAGAGGAGCCAATCAGCTAGATGTTGCTGGGGCCTCTGTGAGCCAATCATCAGCCGGCAGCTGGAAGTTTGCTGGGGCCCCTTCGGCTGTGGCTCTCAACAGTTACTATTATATGAAAGGTCATAAAGATAAATAATAAACCATAATTTAAGACTCTAAAATATAACAACTTTTGGTTGAAATCTTTTACTCGTTCTTTAGGAAAATGGAGAGTAATTTTTAAATAGCTAATTTTTATGGCATATAACTGTTCTAAGCTGATATTCAAGGTTATGTAAAGTATATGCTATTTTAAAATTTTTTTTTAGTTGCAGATGAACACAATATCTTTCTTTATTTATTTTTATGTGGTACTGTGGATTGAACCCAGTGCTCTACCACTGAGTACCAGTACTCTATCACCGAACTACAACCCCAGCCCATAATATACTATTTTCAAAAACAATGTAAAATATTCTCAATATAGTCAATGACAAAATATTCAAAATGTCATGGTACCTAGTATCTGTCCTCTAGAAAACCAAATAGCCCTTCCTTCACTGGAGTCCAGTGTCGCCAAACAATGCAAATAATGGCAGTGACCACTGGTATTTCTGCCTGCAGCCATTTCTTTAGATCCTTATTAGAATTTCATCTCAGTAAAAATAGGTAAATTGAAATTTACCTATTTTCACTGAGATGGAATTAACATACATTAAAATTCACAAATCCTAACCGTATAATTCTACCATCCGGAAAGTTTCTGCATGCCCTTTTCTGGACAATATACACTCAACCACTTTTCTGTCATTCTTCACCAAATATTTGCTTTGCCTGTTCTAGAATTATATATAAATGTTTGATTCCCTGTGAGTGTGCCTGGCTTCTTTTGATCAGCATACTGATTTAGAGACTCATCTGTGCTACTGTACGTAGAAGGGTGTCATTTTCTCTTTAACATTAATTACTGAGTACCATTCCAGGTATGAATGCAACAGTTTTTTGTTTTTTTTTAATCCATTCTCCTGTTGATGGACACTTGATTTTTTCCCCCTATTTTTGTACAGTCTTGTTTTAAGAATTAAATGTTCAGTTCTTACCATGGATCCACAAAGTAAGAAATGCACATTTTGCTTTGTGTGTGTGTGTTAAAGTGGGCTTTCCTTTGTGAATTGATGTAGGAACCTTAAATAATTTGCTTTTTAAATATAGAATAAATTGGTCTCGCTCCCAGACTTCATGATCGTTGGGTAGACAGTACGAGAGCAGAGAGAAGATATACTACAAGAACCTATCTTCTCAAAACAGAGAGGCCTGCTCTCTGGGCTAGATGTACGAGCCATCTTCATAAGAAAAAGATGTAAATTCAGCTCCAGCTGTCATTGTAAGGTGCTAACTCTGTGCACAGCACCTTGGCTGTTAAAATTCTTCTGGGATATTCGCCAGCAAGATTCTGGCATCATGTATGTAAACAGATCAGCGATTCTGATCATCTAAATTCCCAGTTAAACCACCTCACTCCCTTCCTCTAAGGCATTTAGGCTTATAATGTTTTGCCTATTAAAACACAGGACTAAAGTCTATTGGCCTTGTGTTTGCAGTTAATTCGACCTTCAGGGTTGCAGTAAATGAGTCAATTAACATTGACTAGCATGCATTTATCTAGCACCTGCTGTGTGCCAAACACTGCACAGTGCTAGCTGAGTCTCCTCACAGGTTGCAGAGAAGAAGTGGGGTGGTGCAAGGTAAATAATTGTTGATGCCTGAAAGTCTGAATCCAAGTCCTGATCTTTCACTTAACTATTTCTGATACTGTGGGAGATTTACTTCAACCTGGAACCTCATTTATAGATTAGTGTACAGGAGGTTCTCATTTTTCAGGTAAAAAACTAAATCAAGAAAAAAATGCAAAGACCTTAATTTTCCTACTGTTCAACTATTTGAGGACCCTATTCTTCAAGATGGCAAACATTTAACCTTAGTGAATTCAGGCAGCCTCATTATATAAGAGATTCTCCATCCATTTAAGATCCGTCCATCTCATTCCTTCCCAGAGCTATTGCTGAGTCTTCCAAGGGGGCCCAATGAGCTGAGAATCAACATCACTTACCCACTTGCCATTCACTAACTCTCACATGCTCTTTGGCTCTTCATTTCATTCTTCACAAGAAAAGTTACTGATTTTACTGGAATTCCTCTCTGGGTCTTCTGGCTTCAGTACCATCTCAGCACTGCTTTGGACTTCAGGAGGAAACATTCTAGACCTTCCTGCACCATGCCAATTCTATAAGCCTGATGGGATCCTTCACGTTCATGATCATAAACACTGCACCTGACATTTACTCTCTCCTTATCTGGGCCTTGATTGGATGGAGACATTTCTGAGACCCTGTGATTAGGTTTTGTGCAGAAAGCAATGCAGGTACCTTATAGCTCTACATGGAAACTGAGCAAATTAGAAAAAAGTGTCCCTTTTTTATGACCAAATTACCAAAATATAGCTCTTTAGGGAAGCGCATTTAGAAGACTTCTACCCTAGTCTGATGGGTTGTGGAGCAGTGTACAAACTGGATCATTTTCAGCCTCTCAGCTGTATCCCAAGGGCATAGATGTATGCAGAGTGCTGTCCCCAGGTCAGGCTCTCGGATCCCTCACTTGGCTAGTTCTTTATTAGAAGTGCATTGTGGTCTTAGACTCTCCTTGCCCCTCCTGTTTTTTCCAACTTTATGTTTACAAAGTGTTACCACTGACAAACTTCTATACCTAGAACTCAATGCCACTTCTCAGAGAACCCAAACTGACCCAAATCTGAAAATACTTCAGGTCACCCATCAAATCAGATCCTGATAAATGTTAGAATATTGATATCTCTGAATATCCAGTATAATTCTCATTGCCCCTAATATTCTCTTATCTCTCCTCATTTCTTCTTAGAAAATACAAGTGAATGAAAAAGGAATTACATGCCCAGGTAAATCACTCCAATTTGCAAATATCCAAATGCAGATTTAATTGATCCTGCGCCTCTTCCTGTTTTCCCAGCAGTCATTCTTACTAACAATTGCAAAAACAATTAAAAGGGGTGGGGGGAGAAAGAAAACTGGCATAAGAATTACCTTGCAAAGCTATAGCTAATCCCAAAGCAGTAGTTCTACTTGAATAGAGCCTTGTTTTATTTTAATTATAGTTCAATCATGGTAAATGTGAATAAATCAAACTGAGTTGGAAGGTGTTATAACTGTTGGTTTAATAAACAACTGATTGGCACAAACACATTGAACATGATTTTTTGTCATGTGGAAAACACAAACCATTGAAAGTAGTAACTTTCAGGTCATGTAAATGCTTCTGAAAAAATTCCATAAATATAGACATCAAATTTGATTATTATACTTTATTTAGCCTGGACCCAAAAAATATCTTACCAAGAAATGCCTTTTAAATATTAAAAAAAACCCTAAATATTAAGTTACTCAGCCTGATCACCTAAATTATTCCCTAGATGTGGCCCTAAAAAGCTTTTGATTATTTTCCAAAAACCAAGTCCATTTTAGAGAGATTGTTGGCTGGGAGATAGTGTATCTCACCATTGTTTTTGTGTAACTGAGAAGAACTAAGGAGGAATTCACAAGGCTAGACTCCAGAACAGAGCAACACTTAGAACTTCAACTGGCTCTGGTACAAAAAAGAGATAGTTTTCTCGGGCATTTCAATGAGAAAGAGAGAACAAAAAAACAAAGCAACAACATAAACAAAAAATCAAACCAAACCAAACTACAACAACAACAAAAAACTTTACAGAAAGTAAAGACAATGTTGGTTTAGCTGAGATAAATCTAAGGGTGTTTTTTGTCTTTCTTTTTTGTTTGACTTCCAAAACAAACATGTACTGTTTGCTAGGGACCACTGTTAGGAAATGAATAGGCAAAGGCTCTCAGGGAGAAAATGCTTGAAAAATGTCTTACACACCAAAATGGACAGAGTTCGGGAAAATCAGAAAGGAACTGCTCACATCCTAAGATAAGGAGGCACAAATAAATTAAAAAACAGAATGGTTGTCCAAATGTTGAGGTTGTCCGTGAATCCATACCATGTATGTATTATCATATGCTTGATTAATGGTACACAATATTCCAGGTTAATAGAGATGTTAATAGAAGTTTCTGCTGGAGATCTTTAAGGACAAGCCTGTGGGGAAGAATACTGCCACTTTAGCACAATAACAAGTCCCAATGCACTGCAAAATCATGATCTAGGCTCCTCAGGGTGGTTGCAAGCAACAGAGATGACACCTGCCTTCCACATAATCGTAAGTTCATAATAGTTTCCCTATGTATATTTTAGAGACATGACAGATGCAGACATACAATAGAAATTATAATGTACATTGAGTCAATAAAGATTTTTGATACCTTAAAGAATTTTACAAAATTCTGCTGCAAGAGCCATGCTTGTTCATAAAATGCAAAGTCCAAACCGATTTCAGCATGAGCATCATTTACTAAATTACCTGTAGCAACATCCAAGGTCAAAAAACTCATTTGGATTTAAAAGTTAGATGATCATTTGAAAAATTGACTCACTTTTTCTCATACCTCACACAAGATGATAATGTGGCAAGGAAAAAGAGCTAAAGATGATAAAGAGGTAAGAAGCACAGAGAAAGAATACAGTTTATCAATCTATGCCCTCTAGAAATTTATTGCCAAACTTGGAAATTTCCTATTTTTTAACTATTGTCTGGTAAAAACACGGAGAGGAAAAGACAGAGGGTGGGGACAAACATGAACAAATTTTATTTCTTGCAAACAAAGATTTCCCTTCCAATAATCTGGATTAGGACTCTTTAGCTGTATACTTTCCTCTTAAAACATTTTACCTCTGTCTTTACCACTCATTCACTGAAATCTATCCTTCCATAATGTGAAGGACAGAGAAGAAATGGAACCAAAGTTTAAATTAAGGCTCTTTGCTAGAATTTGGAGGTTCATCTAGACCCCCTTTTACTTGTTTAATATTTGTAGAAGTAGAAAGGCAATCTCTTCTGTTTACCATAAGGTGTTTCAGCCACCTCTATTCTTGTCATAATCCTATGTGCTTAATTTCTGAATGCATGAGATATGGTATATGATGCAATATGGATTGCTCTGCCAAGAAATTGTTAAGGAAACTAAACAGCTGGCTGGTGGCTGGTATTCCAGGGCTCCAGATGTGACTCCTGCATCAATAGGACCTTATGTTAATCTCTAACTCACAACAAGACTCATTTTTGATACTTGATCTTGAAACAGCAAATGCAGCTTTCCTGACGAACAGAATCACTTTGCTTCTTTTACACTATGATTCCCTGTTCCCTGCAGACCCAGAGATCCCCTTCAGCCTCTTCTTGAGTGTCTTGATGAGTAAATTAAAGAGTAAATTGAATGGTTGTCTTATTTGATTTCCTTGGGAATTAGTGTAATGACAGATAGGCTATCTAAATGTGCAAATAGCTTTTAAAAAGAGAAAGGCAGAGATTTGTTTTTCCAAGGATTCTCTTCTGTGGCTCACTGCTAGTGATAGCCCTGACCACAGCTCTGACCACAGCTTAGAAAGTCAAAGTGATGAATTATTGCCCCAGTTGGCAGGTATCCAAAAATGAAATCACCTGGGACAAGCCAGAAATGTCCTTCACTCCAATGTCAATTATGGATGTACCTTAGATCACATTAAAGTAGCAAATATGTTTGTTTTTCTCCTGGGTAAGAAGCTATGTGAAAAGCTATTTCTTCCTTTGTTTTATTTCCAGGCACTGGCTTGTCCCTTACCCTTATCTCAATGTCATGCCCTCCACAACAGGTGGTATAGTAAAAGTGAGGTTATTTAATATGTGATCAATCAAAATCAGTGTGAGTCAATAGATAGGGGTAGGGGGAGAAGGGGAGGTTCACTGGATTGGATAGGGTGGAACAGGGGGAAGGGAGGGAGAATGGGAATGGAAAAGAAAATTTTTGTCACATGCATGCATCAGATAGAGCCTTGATCTCCAGGATATATAAAGAACTCAAAAAACTTAACACCAAAAAAACAAACAAACAAGCAAACAAACAAACAACAAAAAAAAAAAACCCAGTCAATCAATGGGCTAAGGAGTTGAACAGACACTTCTCAGAAGTAGAATGAATAGGACACAACTTTCCTACATTCATATATGAATACAGGACCAGTGTCACTCCACATCATGTACAACCACAAGAATGTGGAGTTATACTCCATATATATATGATATATCAAAATACATTCTACTTTCATATACAACTAAAAAGACAAAATAAATTTTTAAAAAAATTATTTATTTTTTAAATTATTTATTTCTTATAGAAATAGAAAAGGCAATCATGAAATTCATTTGGAAAAATCAGGGACCCAGGAGAGCCAAAACAATCCTGAGAGTGAAGGAGGTGGCATCACAACACCACAACTTAAACTATACTACAAAGCTATAATAACAAAAACAGCATACTATTGGCACCTATATAGACATGTAGACCAATGGTACATAATAGAGACACAGAGACAAACCTACATAAATACAGTTCTCATAATAGACAAATATGCCAAAAACATACATTGGAAAAAAGAGAGCCTCTTCAACAAATAGCCCTGGGAGAATTGGAAATCCACATGGAGCAAAATGAAAATAAACCCCTATTTCTCACCATGCACAATACTCAACTCAAAGTAGATCAAGGACCTAGGAATTAGACCAGAGACCTTGTGCCTAATAGAAGAAAAAGTAGACCCAAATCTTCATCACATTATATTAGGCCCCAACTTCCTTAACAAGACTCCTAAAGTGCAAGAAATAAAATCAAGAATTAATAAATGGGATGGACTCAAACTAAAAGGCTGCTTCTCAGCAAAAGAAATAATCAATGTTGAACAGAGAGCCTACATTTTGGGAGCAAATTTTGGCACATGCATGTGTCAGATAGAGCACTAATCTCCAGGATATATAAAGAACTCAAAAAACTTAACACCAAAAAAACAACCCAATCAATCAATGGGCTAAGGAGCTAAATAGACACTTCTCAGAAGAAGATATACATTCGATCAACAAATACATGAAAAAATGTCAAACATCTCTAGTAACTAGAGAAATACAAATCAAAACTACTCTGAGATTTCATCTCATACTAGTCAGAATGGCAGTTATCAAGAATACAGACAACAATAAATGTTGGCAAGGATGTGGGAGACAAGGCACACTCATTCATTGCTGGTGGAACTGCAAATTCGTGCAACCACTATGAAAAACAGTGTGGAAATTCATTAGAAAACTTGGAATGAAACCACTATTTGACCCAGCTATCCCACTCCTTGATCTATGCCCAAGGACTTAAAATCAGCATACTATAGTAAGGCAGCCACATCAATGTTTATAGAAGCTCAATTCGCAATAGCTAAACTGTGGAACCAAACTAGATGCCCTGCAATAGGTGAATGGATAAAGAAACTGTGGTATATATACACAATGGAATACTACTCAGCATTAAAGGAGAATAAAATTATGATATTTACAAGTAAATGGTTGGAGAAGTAAGCCAATCCCAAAAAAACAAAGGCTGAAAGTTCTCTCTGATAAGTGGATGCTGATCCATAATGGGGAAGACATGAGAAAAATGGAGGAACTTTGATGGGGCAAAGGAGCTGGAGAGGTGGGGAGGGTGCGTGGGGGTAGGAAACATGGTGGAATGAGATGGACATCATTATCCTAGATACATGTATGACGGCACATAAGGTACAATGGTACATCATGTACAACCTTAGAAATGTAAAGTCATGCTGCAATTGTCTACAATAAATCAAAATGCGTTCTGCTCTCATATATACCTAATGAAAATTTAGATCATTAAAAACATGGAAAGACTTGTTAGAAAGAAGGAAAGTGAGGAAAATATGGTGGCAAAACACTTAATAGAAAATAAAGCAAAATCTCAGGGGCTCAAACATCCCTGGGTGACCTCTGTTCCTTCATTTCCAAGAAGTCTGTATTCCTTTAGGCACATATACTGTAACTCACATGATCTATAAATCATGGAGGGACAAGTACAAAGAAGCAATGAGAGGTAAGCAAAACTGTCAATTCAAATCCATATCATTATCACTTATTTGAAGGTAAAAATTTATGGTGTTCAGAGGCTACTGAGGCTCACTTTGCTAGAAAGGATCCAACACTTTGGTGGCTGTGGCTAGTTCCCAGTACTCCTGTTGCACATGAGAAATTAACACCAAAATTATGCAATGAAATTATAAATGGTGGCCTGAACCAAGTTTTCCAAGGGCATCTTAAAATAAAGACCCTGACTATTTAGAAAGTATCATTCTGGATCTTTTTCTCCACTCAAAAAACGTACTAATTTCTGTTTCACAATATTATGAAAACTGTTTCATTTTAAGAAGCAAAAGTTCCATTAACATAAGACATTGCCTTTAAAATTTATTTTAACAGATATATGAAAATGTAAGAATTGAATTAGCATTATGTTAATGTTTTGATACATGAGTATACTGTGTAATATTTAAATCAGTTTAAACAGATCTCCTCAGACATTTACCACTTCTATATGGAGAAAATATTCAAAAATCTTTCTACTAGCTCTTTGAAATATATAGTACATGGCCATTTTTATGGTTACCCTACTGTGCAATAACATACAATAACTTCTGTCTAAATATAACATTATACCTATCAATCAGTCTTTCCCCACACCTACCTCCTCCTAGTCTCCTTGTCTCTGGTAACCATTATTCTATTCTCAACTTGAAAGAAATCAACTTTTTTAGATTCCACATATGAATGAGATTATGTGGTACTTGTCTTTCTGTGCCTGTTTTATTTCACTTAATGTAATGATCTCCAGTTCCATCCATGTTGTTCCAAATGACAGAAGTTTTTTAAAATTATTTTTTTAGTTGGACACAATATCTTTATTTTTTTTTTTTATTTATCTTTATGTGGTGCTGAGGATCGAACCCAGGGCCTCACATGTGCTAGGCGAGCGCTCTACCGCTAAGCCACAATCCCAGCTCCCCCAAATGACAGAATTTAATATTTTTATGTCTGAATAATATTCCATTGTGTACATGGACCACATTTTCCTTGTCCATTCATCAGCTGATGGACACTAGATTGTTTCTCTTTCTTGGCTATTATGAATACAGCTGCAATGACCAGAGGAGTGCAGATATCTCTGCAACATACTGATTTCATTTCCTTTAGATACATACCCAGTAGTGAAATGATAAATCATATGGTAGTTCTGTTTTTAATTTTTCAGGAAACTCCACACTGTTTTCCTTAATAACTGTACTAATTTACATTCCCACCAAAAGTGTACAAGGTTTTTCTTTTTCTTTTCCCCCCACATGCTCATCAGCATGTGTTATCTTTGTCTCTTTTCTATTAGTCATATGTTACTGATGCTAGATGGTATCTCATTGTGGTTTTGATTTGCATTTGCCAGATGATTAGTGATATTGAGTATATTTTCATATACATGTTGGCCATTTGTATACCTTCTTTTCAGAAATGTCTCTTTAGGTCTAGTGTCCATTTTTTAGTTTAGTTTTGTTGTGGTTGTTTTCTTACTGTTGGGTTTTTGGATTTCTTTATTTACATATTCTGGATATTAAGCCCTTGTCAGATATACAGTTTGCAAATATTTTATTCCAGGTTATAGGTTGTCTCTTCATCCTGCTGATTTTTTCCTTTACTGGGCAGAATTTTTTTTTATTTTTTTATTGTTGGTTGTTCAAAACATTACATCGTTCTTGATATATCATCTTTCACACTTTGCTTCAAGTGGGTTATGAACTCCCATTTTTAGCCCATATACAGATTGCAGAATCACATCAATTACACATCCATTGATTTACATATTGCCATACTAGTGACTGTCATGTTCTGCTACCTTTCCTATCCTCTACTATCCCCCCTCCCCTCCCCTCCCCACCCCTCTTCTCTCTCTACCCCCTCTACTGACCTTCATTTCTCCCCCTTGTATTATTTTTCCCTTTCCCCTCATTTCCTCTTGTATGTTCTTTTGTATAACCCTGAGGGTCTCCTTCCATTTCCATGCAATTTCCCTTTTCTCTCCCTTTCCCTCCCACCTCTCATCTCTGTTTAATGTTAATCTTCTTCTCATGCTCTTCGTCCCTACTCTGTTCTTAGTTACTCTCCTTATATCAAAGAAGACATTAGGCATTTGTTTTTTAGGGATTGGCTAGCTTCACTTAGCATAATCTGCTCTAGTGCCATGGGCAGAATTTTTTTAATTTGATATAATCCTTTTTGTCTATTTTGATTTTGTTTCCCGTGGTTTCAAGTCTGATCCCCAAATCCTTGCCTATTCCAATGTCCTGAAGTATCTTTCCTAAAACAAAACATTATGCATAAAGCATTCAACATTATTCTTAATTAAAACCCACTGGACAGATTACTAAGGGCCAATTAACCACAATTTCAAAATTTAAACAAAATAATGACAAAATTACTGTATATAAGTACATATGAGATATGGCTACATCAGTGTTCAGAGAAAAATTCCTAGCCTTAAATGTTGTATTAATAAGAAATAATTTAAATTAACTGATTATTATTTGAATTAAACAACTTTGGGGGAGAAGTAGATGAAAGCAAGACAGAAAAATCAGTTTAACAAAGATAAGAATTAGAAAACAATGACTTAGAAAAAAATAGAAGTTATAAATAAGCTTATAACAAATAGAGATTAATAGATATTTTTAGAAAACAAAATGAATAAGCTATCATGTAGCTGTCCAGGTATAAAATAAGGAACAAGTATGAATATTTAAAAGGCTAAAACAACAAAATATGGAGAAAAGAAAAATGAAATTCTAAGGGATAAGCTGTCCCAATGCTACATACATTAATCTGAAAGTCTCTGAAAATGACATTATTTTTATGAAAGTATAATTCATTAGATGATATGCTAAAACTAAAAGTCAGTGTATTTCAATTTGGATTTTGCTTGAGAACCACCTAAGGTCTTTCAAATGTGAACATCTTATTCTAGAACTGATGTAGTCCTGATTTATGGCTACTGTATCTACTTCTGTTGAAGTTGCTTATGGTAATAATGCTCCCTCCATCAAGGATTAGAGAAATCAGATTACAGTACAATAGAAGAAACTTCTAATGTGGTCTTAGAGATGCCATGATATATTAGTCAGTTTCAAATTCCCCAAGGGCCAATTGACTCTATTTTTTGTCCAGCTTTGCCTCTATTATGGGACCATTCCCATTTAAACATTTTGCAGGCGATTTGTGTGGTTTCATCCCCAGAATCTTACAATCCCAATTGAAATCAGGAAACCTACCTCAATAGCAGTGTCTCTAATCATCACAACCATCCAACTAAACTTGGCAGGCAGAGCCATGATGTTTTCCTGATTTCTGGTTGTACCAGTAGGATCCAGAATTTCCGTTACCCCTTGAGGAGGATCAGAAGGTAGTCAGGTTGAAAACTACCATCTTTGGTGTGACATTTACCATGGTGAGAGGTAGATGACCTAATAAGAGGAGGGGGTAAATATGGGACAGATTTGGGAGCAAGTAGTATCTAGGGGTTGACCTAGTCACTGGAAAGAGTTCTCAATTTTCCTCCCTAAACTGAGAGGAACAGCCCCTAAAATTTCCAGCTGTGACTGTCAGGAGACAGTGCCAACAGGAGGATCAGCAAGCAGCTGAAAACAAAGACATCACCTTCAAGAACTGAGAACTGGGAGGTCCGAGGAGCACACATTTGAGGATCCTGACAATGTGTTTTTAGTGGGGTTACATAACCTGCACTTCCCCCATTATAATAGCCCCAGAGTCACCTTAGAAAGAAGCTAGGATTCAGAAATCTGAAAGTTAAGAGCATCATTTCAAAGGACAACTTAATGAGCCTAATAGATCAAAATTTTAAGTATAAAGGATTAAAAATTATTATTTTTCTTTGACAACCACACAAGTCTGGGTGTTTAAGCAAGATCAGATTATGTTAATAATTTTTTGAAACTACATTATGTAAATGTGACGATATTATGAATAAAATCGTGAATATGCCATACTTGTACAAGCAATTTGAAAGTAAAAAAAGAAAAGATACAATTTAGAGCAGCACATCAAAATATCTAAAATATTCATCTTTGTCCGTCCATCCAACTAACCTTTTAATCATCTTATAAATAAACATAACAATGAATTACATAAAAATATACTTGATTGAGAATATAAGGGATTAATAAGAGATATTTGAAGTTCCTGAATGTGTATGATGTAACTGTATGCCTTAGTTTAAAAAGTAATACCATGGATTATTTCCTAATCTAACAAACTTGTATTTATATCATTTTAGATTCAGCAAATGTGTTCTATTTCTTTTTGTTCTCTTTCATATGCCTGTCACCATACCAGAAATTTTCTGGAATAAATCTACTTTACTCATGTGAGAGAGTCTCTACAAAAAAAAAAAAAGTTGTTTTTTTTTTTTACTGTAAAACATTTACTGTTCCTTGTTCTTGCTACTTAAAAACCTAGAAATAATAGTATTTACACACTATATTTAGTATAACTTGATGAGATTTTTGAGTCTCAAGATTCCTTTCCAGAAATGAACTCTAATATTTTACATATTTTAATACCCCTCACTCTAAGTCTGTTCTAACATTCCTCAAGATCCTAGTCTGACTTCTCTAGGCATGCCAAATGTAATTTTCATACCCATATGATCCGTAAACACTGGACATTTAATAATTCATGCTAGTGAAAAATGTGCAGCAATTTGTTTAATAAAATGTGAAAATCCTGAGCAATATGGAACCTGCTAACTACAGAGCAGACGCATCAGCTCACTTTCATCAGCTTGATAATAGGAAGTTCAGAAGGAAGAAAATGGATGTCTTTTACCCTTAATTGCAACATAGGATCTAAAGAAAGCAAATCTATAAGGCAGAAATAAGCACTCAGGGAAAGGAACCATTTTCTTTCACTATCTAAAAGCACTGAAAAAGAATAAATTCAAAAGATGTTTATTAAAAATCAACCATGTGTGAGTTGCTGTGCTAGTGTGCTGAAGATATGGAGACAAATGAAGACCTAAGTCTAGGCAGAGAAATATTTCTAAGGAGTTGAAAAGGTAATACACGAAATGACGATTGATAGACAGCCAGTGGATTGAAGGATCTCAGCACAACTAATATTGCCTGGGGAATTTGGGGAGATCTTTACAAATGAATATATGCTTGAGCAGGGTTGTCATAATGTGGATCCTAAGTGATTGTCAAATGTCCCTATATTAAAGGCATTGTTCCCAGTCATGGCACTACAGAGGTGGTGGAACTTTTAAGAGGTGAGCCTAGTAGGAGGTCTTTAGGTCATTGTGGGGAATGTTCTGGAAGGGAACTGTGGGACCTCTTCCTTTCCTCTTTCTTTCTTTTGGGCTCCTGGATCTGAGGTGAGCTCTTTTGTCCCTCCATGCACTCCCAGCATCATATGCCATGATAAGCCAAAAGCAATAGAGTCAACCCATCACTGATGGAAAACTCTATGTCTGTGAGCCAGAATAAATCTTTCTCTTTTAAATTGATTGCCTCAGATATTTGTTACAGTAACAGTAAGCAGACTAACACAAAGGTCAAATTTGGTCAGAGTTAAAGACTAATGGGAACATATCAAGTAGAAAAGAGACATGGGGCAGGATTCCTGGCAGAAAGAAGAATGAGCACAAAGTCACAGAGGGGTAAAAGAGCACCATATGTAAGGCATTCAGTTGAAAAGATGTCAAGAGACAAATCCAGAGAGGCAGACTGAGTGTGACATGGTAAATGGCTTCATTAAGTCAGAGTAAAAGGTTTGGACTTTGTCCTGTAGGTAACAAGGAGCCCAGGATACTTTCAAGCAAGAGAACAAAGTTACTTGATTTGTGTCTAGATATAATGTTTAAGGTTAAAAAAATTAAATATCAATAATGTGAGGAGAGAACCTACATATTGGGAGAAAATCTTTACTACATGTACCACTGATAAAGCATTAATCTCTAGGATATGTAAAGAACTCAAAAAAACTTAACACCAAAAGAATAACTCAATCAATAAATGGGCTAAGGAAATGAACAGACACTTCACAGAAGAAGAGATGCAATTGATCAACAAATATATGAAAAAATTGTTCAACATCCCTAGCAATTAGAGAAATGCAAATCAAAATTACACTAAGATTTCATCTCACTCCAGTCAGAATGGCAATAATTAAGAATATAAGCAACAATAAATGTTGGTGAGGCTGTGGGGAAAATGTACTCATACATTGCTGGTGGGACTGCAAAATGGTGCAACCACTCTGGAAAGCAGTATAGAGATTCCTCAGAAAACTCAAAATGGAACCATCATTTGACCCAACTATCCCACTCCTAGGCTTATACCCAAAGGACTTAAAGTCAGCATACAACAGTGATACAGCCACATCAATGTTGATAGTAGCCCAATTCACAATAGCTAAACTGGTGTCCTTCAATAGATGAATGGATAAAGAAAATGTGATATATAGAGATATATAGATATACATATATATATATACCACATGTATGTATATATACACATATATATGTGTATATGTGTGTGTGTATATATATATATTTTTTTTCCCAGTTGCATATTACTCAACAAGAGTAAAATTATGGCATTTGCAGATAAATGGATGTTGCTGGAGAATATCATGCTAAGCAAAATAAGCCAATCCCCCAAAACCAAAGGCCAAATGGTTTCTCTAATATGTGGATACTAATTTACAATAAGTGTGTGTTTGGGGAGCGGCACTAGGGAAGAATAGGGTTACCTTAGATTAGGTAGAGAGGAGTAAAGGGAGGGGAGAGGAGGGGAGGGAATATGGGGATAGGAAGGATAGTAGGATGAAACAGACATTATTACTTTATATATATATATATATCTCTGCATGACCAGTGTGATTCTACAACATGTACTATGAGAAATTATACTCCATCTATGTATGATATATCAAAGCACATTAATGCATTCTACTGTCATGTATAATTAAAATAAATAAAAAATTTAAGAAATAGAATTAAATAGAGTGGGAAGAGGTAAAGATGGCCTGAAAAGGACTTAAGAGTTAGAGAAGCAGGCAAGGCAAGAAAAGATAAAAGATGGAGGACAGGCATGGAGTTGGCATTAGAAGCTGTCCAAGTAGCACACATGATAGTAGGGGATTGGCATCAAGGTTGAAGAGGAGAAATGAGTTTTGGGACAATTTTAGGTTCCTAGCTTGGGTGTGAAGAACAAATAAAAGGGAGAATAATGATTTTGATTTCAGACATATAACCTCAAAAATTCATACAGATAGATATATCTATTCAGAAGCAAGTTGGTCAGAAAATTAAGAACATAACCACATGTCCTTCAAAGGGATGTGATTTCTGGTTCTTACCATCCTGGTGTTCTGAGATTTTGCCAAAGTTGCTTTAACAATTTGGTCAATAGTTTCCATTCATCAAATAAGTATAATGATGTGTAATAGCATAATTCACCAAAAGTTTACAAAGTGCGTAATGTGACTTAAAAGCTTCATAAATTTCTTTGTGCTTCTCAAAAATAACTGCAATGTTGCAGGAGAGTTTTATGAGACTATAGCTCTTAGTGCGTGATCCAAGATCAAATTTATCATTCTTTTAGACAATGATTTGTTGCTGTATTTTTATAACGTTGGGTGAATTTTTTCTAATATTTAAAACATTTCTCTGCTTAAAATCGTTTGTATTGAGTGTAATTTAACTTTTTTTGTTGATCAATAGAAATGATTTTTCTGAACGTCAATGCTAGGATGATTCAGAGCCTACTGACAATTTGCTCCAACAGTAAATGATCCCAAATGAGAATTTATTTTAATCTAGGCTATCCAAATTTTCCAATAGTTTATTATGAACTTTTTTCAAACACATAGGTATTTGCCATTCTCATCAGTCTTTTTCAATTATCATTTGGTATCAAGCACTAGTGTTCATATTTGCTTTTGTATCATGCTTTAACTCTGCAACTTCTCTTAATTTTCTATTCAAATTTACTGCAACAAGACTTTTGAACAAGGCAACTATGTGTAATGGTACAAGTATCTGGGACAGGCACCTTTGAATGCCTCTGTCCCTCCTAAGAATGTCAAATTTTCATGAAACACTCCTTTTTGGAGATCAGAGCATGCATCAAACTTATTAACGCCTATAGGTCTTAAATATGAAACATTTAGCTGGTATAACTTCAAATAGTCATGAAATTTGAATTTAGGCACAAATGTGTAATTGAAGCGTAATGATAAATCAGCTTTCTAGAAATAGCTTTTGGAAAGTTTGGGAGGTTATTTTTTATGCAATGCAGGATGAGATCCAGTATTATACCAGCTAGTCCTTTCAAATGAGAGCTCTATATCCTTTCCCTAGAGAAAGTTCCTAGAGAACTGAGTACCAGGACACCCACCATGTCCATACCTTTGCCATTGTCCCCACTGATATTCACAGGTGATTACTGTTTACTCCCAGAGGCAAGACCCAGTTTTCTGGACAACTTGTGGGCCAAGGAAACAACACCTGCTTCCTTTCTTGGTGTCTTAGTCCACAAAGCTCCATGCAGTCCTTTGGTTTAAAGATTAACCCTTTCTCCTTCCTTGGGCCTTGAAGGAGATAGCATCAAAATTTGCTTTTTTCCCCCCCTTGCATTTTGTGAATTTATTTCCTCTTATTTAGAAAGAAAAAAAAAACTGTCTTAGTTTCACCTCAGCAACTAGAAAACTAGTACCTTAATCATATGTATATGGCAAGGAGCTTAGTTATTTCTGCATGAGAGCTCTAGGGTTCTATAATTAGGAAAGTATTTGGGCCATTTCACTTGTCAGCTCAGTCATCAATGCTGTGGTGGAGACTGCTTGTTCCAAGCCCCTCCCCATTCTCCTCTTCTCCAAAGCCACAGCGCCCTAAACTTTTTTAAGGCAGTATTGTTTCCAGCTAGAATAATCCATTTCTCAGCCTACCTTGTGTTTAGGTGGAGCTACATGACTGCATTCTGGCCAGTGAGAAGCAGAAGTGGAAGCATTGGATGGGTCTTTTTAGAAGGGACTTCAGAAAAGAAAGAGGTACCCAGTGTGTACCTTTTTTTTGCCCTTCTCTAGCTATTTAGATCTTCCTAGTTTTGGGATATGATGGCTGAAGGACCAATGGGTAGGTTGATCCTTGAGATGACCATGTGGTAAGGATGGTGGAGCAGAAATATGGATGGAGCCTGGGAGGCTAAGGACATGGACCTCCAACACCAACCTGAAAGTGCTTACCTCTAGAGTTATTTGTATGAAATGCACAAGAAATCTCATGTGCTTAAGCCACGGTTTTGTTGTATTTTCATTTATAAGCAGTTGATCCTAATTCTAAGATACTAGTTTCATCTCATTATTCTCAGACAAGCTTCAGATAAGTGGCATTGCTAGGGTACTGAGTTCTACATAAGTCAGATTTCACTGTTCTTTCTATGACTATACAAGAAAATGGTGTTTTAATTAGAAGCCATTAGTGATAAACTAATTACTGAGTTGGCAATCTGGTTTGTACTGTCCAGTGAACTTAGCAATTGCTACCCTTAAAAACTTGATATTAGCTAAGTTTCCAAATCTAGATATTTTCCAGTGCCATAATGATTAATGACATTCCTAATGATCATCTATGTTTTATTAATAAGACAAATGGGCCAGTTACATGTGTGTTTAAATTTGGAAACATATCTAAGCCTTTAAATTCTGAGCCTCAAGGCCAGTCTATTTTCCTACTTAATAAAAGAAATGAATCAAGCAGACTATCTCCCATACTCAGGTGAGAATTTAGCTGGTAAAATTAAGTGAGTGGGAGAAAATCATTCCATTTCCATGGTCCTCTATCAGATGGAACATCTGATCTATAGTCATCCTCACAGCAGACCCAATATTCCCCTTGAATCAATCCATTCACCAAGCAACTCACTTTTTCTGCTTTATCAGGAAAGTACCTTCCTTACAGTTTGTGGAATTTGTTACACTGTTCTCCAAAGTGCTGAAGCAATGTTGAGAAAACTCCCCACTGTTCCCCACTGATAGTTGGAACTCTGGACCCAACCTGTCTGGGTTCAACCCAATGCTCCTACCTTACTGGCTGTATGACCTAGAGCAAGATACTTATCTTCTCTGTGACCCAGTTTCCTGAACTATAAATCATGGGCATTAATAGGTAGATATTGTTAGGAGAATTTGAAAAATTAATAGAAATAAAGTATTCATAGGAATGATTGGCTCATATAGGTGCTCAGTGCGTGGTAGCTCCTATGACTCTGTAGAAGAGAGAGACAGAAGCACAGGAAGCCCTGTGAAAAGTGTGGAAGGGGAAGGGAGAGGCAGTAGCAATAAACTCATAGCATATATCAAAATTTGTTGGACCAAGTCTCAAGAGCCAGGAAAGGAAAGCAGGAATCAATTTTGGACAGGAGTGGAAGATACCTGCACCAAGGTCACATCTACATTCTGACTTCCATTTTTTAAATGTCTATCAATGGGAAAGTCATCAGATCTGGGTCCTGGGAGTATATGTGGCAATGAGAAGAGGTATTGCCCTTATTTTGCCCTGATGATTGTGGTGGTGGGACAGCACAGTAGAAGGGCCTGTGTTCATGAACTGTTTATCAGTACCAGCAGATGGGGTCTTCTCCATAGAAACTGACTCTACTTACCTATTCAAGGTAATTACTAAGCAACATCCTGGAGTGAGGTCCTTGAAGATGTGTGGAGATCACTGGTCAAGTTTGTGAGAGCACATTGTGAGCACAATTCCAGGTGTAGGGATGTCACATTAGTAGTTTGAAATGGGTCATATTGGCAGTAGTAATTCTCCTATTACCAATTAATAATGCAAATTTCTGAGAATAAACCACATTTCCTCCTCCACCGAGCATGGTCATTTGAGTTGTGCAAATGTGTTCTCTCATTTTCTTATTGTTTTTCAGCCTAAAAGGGAAGTTGAGACGCAGACGGTATGGAAACAAAGAGTTTATGGAGCCAAAATGAAGATGCCACCCAGGAAGAGAATAGAAATTCTAGTTGCCCCAAACAAGTGCTCTGTAGAAGGCCTTTGAAAGGTCTGGGTTTCTACATGTTAAACACAGAATAAGAGGAGGTCAAAGGAAAAAAAGTGGTATTGTTGAGATTGCCATCAAGAATAGCACTGTCTGGCAGTCACTCATGCACACTCCCAGGTATGAATCGTGGAGAGGGGGGAAAGGATTTGAGTGGAGTTATCTATCTTTCCAGTATCAGGAACTCTGTACCAAGCTGCCAAAATAACCTAGGAGCTTGTGGTCTCTTGCCTCATGCATCCCAAGACAGCCCAAGTTTGTGACCTCATTCTTCAACATTCTGAATCCTCTCTCACATTTCTGTACATTTCAATAAGACTGTGCTTGCTTAGGGACCACTTGCTTTCACAGCAGATCACTCTGCCAAGCACAATGTGTTCATTATTATTCCCATTCTGAGAAATTCTATTTTTCCTGGGTTTCTCTGTAACCTTTTTGCCCCGCCGTCCATTGGTTTTCACCAAAAGGATGGACTATTCTTTGTTTCAGGTTGACTATCAAGTAGGTCTCTTATTTCTCATTCAAGTTTGGTGAATACAAGTGGTAGATTGCATTTCTTCATTCAGTTCAAAAAGCAAAGAAACAAATACACACACACACACACACACACACACACACCTGTCCCAATCCACACCTCTTTAAGAGCAGTCCTAAAACATATTTCCTGGGATAAACTTACATGTGAAGTGGCAATTCCTGAGAGAAAAAAATAAAAAGATATTTGCAAATGTGTTTCTTGGGTTGAGTCAAGGGGCTCCCTGAAGGGGGATACATTTTTTGTTACTAAAACAAGCTCTTATTTTCTCCTTGTTAAAGCCACCGCCCTCCTGGCAAGTCACTGCATCCATAATGAATGCAGCTTTAATGGCTATTGATTGGGAAATCCTAGTCTTTCCTTTGACTGAGGGCTTCCTCTGGCAAGTAGGAGATAATCAATAGCAAAGTGGGAAGGAGTCACAACAATGGAACTATTTCTCAAACGGAACCTGGTGATGGTGAGGCTGGTCACTAGATTTGAGAAAGGAAAATTTGTTTATGACAACTTTTGGAATACATTTTGGCCTCCAGAAACTCATGAAGCAATATAAGAGAGATCTAGTTAACATAGAACATAGCTGCCTCTCAAGCTAACCTTAGAAATGTGCCACAATAGTGAAGTGTCAGGGACCATCCTTTATTATACAGTAGAACAGGCTCCTATTTGAAATGGTGTATCTGTTCACATTGGATGTGACGAAGGTAATGGCCACACACAAAAGTCACAGGATCAACACCCTGAACTGAACTCTAGGCCACATCACTCAAGAACTGTGGGGCCTCAGGACTGACTGTTACATGAATTTACTAATCCTTAGTTTTGTCATTTGCAAAAAAGGAGACAGCATGACCTCGCAGGGATTTTTCAGGAATGAAATAATCCATGTAAAGCATTTCACTGCACTTAGTAAACATGCCACAAATATCAGCTGCTGCTGCTGTCATATTGCTAATAGTAGCATCAATCCCAGCCAGAGGTTTTCTATGGCCAACTAGAGACTTTAGCCATAGTCACACCTTGCAAAATAATACTACCATGGGATGCCCAAGATTGTGTAGAAATTCTAATTAATACTATATTGAATATCAATAATTCAGTTAAGTATAGATCATACACCAGGGCCTTTTGTAGTATAGAATATTGTTTAGTATACATAAAACAATTGAGTTAATTAACCCAAATGTATGACATTATGTTAATATCTGTGTTACTTTATCTTATTGATTGCAGCTTGTCATGTCAACATTTAATCTGTCATGCTCTCTTCTTTCTGCTCTCCACCCCTACAGCTAGCAGCAAATCCAACCAATAGCCCCAATAATCAACTCATGCTTAAGTCTTGTGCACACATTTCCCACTAAGCTACATTCTGCACTCAGCTTCATCATGCCAGTAACTAGGATTATATCCCCCGTGGAAGCTCTCTTTTTTCTTTAAAAAAAAAA
>NW_026000241.1:25427685-25477749 GCF_001458135.2 Marmota marmota marmota
GGGGGAGTGGGGATGTGGCTAAGTGGGTGGGGTCAGTATCTGCTATGGGGAACAAAGTTGGAGAGAGGGACAGATACCTAGGGAGCTTCTCCATTAAGCTGGTTGTGAATATCAGCATTGACACTGATGCTCAGTCATTTTAAGAACTCCTGAAGTGAAGACCCATATTATCTGCCACAGTCCCTGGTTGGATTTAAGAAGGTGGTTGGACAGGGGCTGCCTCTAACATAGCCATACATCAGGGTTGATAAAAGGATATACATGGTAATATGTAGAAAAGCATCTGTTTTAGAACAAAGATATCATGATGCCTATCATGGCTAACTCTTCCTGTCTTTAAAGATAGCTAAGAAGCATCCATTCATCCTCTCTGTATTAAGCATTAGGTAATATATAATCTGCAAAACAAAACAAAAATACAGTGAATGACAGAGACATTATCTGGAGGCTTCAAAATCCAACTCTATTTTTGACTCAATTGCTATTTGGGGCTGAAGTAAAGGTATGCTAGCTGAAGTTTTCGGATTAGTCACAGAATGCCATCCACAGGAAAAGCCACCTTTCTTATTTGTAGAATGTCAATCCAAATGATAGGGAAAAGCCTCTTTTCTATTGGAGTATTTTGTTGTTGTTTTTAATATTTTAAATTATATTTTTAATATATTTTAGTTGTAGATGGACACAATACCTTTATTTTTTTATTTGTATGTGGTACCAAGGATCAAACCCAGTGCCTCTCGCATGCTAAGCAAGTGCTCTACCACTGAGCCACAACCCCAGCCCCTGCTGGAGTTTTAAAAACTGTTTATGAATGCAAGAGAGATGCTGAAGGGGTTGCACTGAAATGAAATACATAAGAATCTGTGGTTTTCAAATTCAAAGCAACAAAAAAAAATTCCCCGAAATAAAATAACTTTGCCTTTTTAATTTGCTCTATTTGTAATGGGGCAAAGGAAGCTTTTTATTCTCTCCATTATTTTGAAGGTAGATCTCTCAGCTACACCCTTGTTAATGCATCTTGCAGCATCCCTGCTGAAGGCTGCATAGCCCAGGGAAATTTGACCCAAGTCAGGGAAAGGGGCAGTCCTTGGGAAGCAAGCCTGGCCAGAGTCCTAGAAATGAAGACTCCTTTTTCCCCAAATGCTTAAAGGGGAAAAAAGCTGTATTTGGGGAAAAAAGCTGTTGCTCAGCTGTTGGCTTCAGAAATAAAAAGCAAAGCAGAAAACTCTCCTTTAATCTACACTGCACAAAAGCCCCCTCCATCTGGGCAATTCAGTTTCCAGTCGTTAATGTCCACATGAATCTCTCTCCCTGCCTACCTGCAGCCTTCTTAAACGGAATGGGAGATTATTAGTGTTGTGGCTACAGTTGGCCACATTTAAGTAAAATTTTAGCTCAAAGGTGAGAATGAATCATGGTAATGTAGCTAAAGGAAATACGATTTTTGTACCTAAATGAAATATCTCCTCGGAAACAATGGATTTTTACCTACATGAATGTTACTGTATGTGCCCTTGGAATGGTAAACCTCAGATCTAATCTCCAGATAATTCCACTAGTAAGGAAGGAAACAAGAAACTGTTTACACTTCTATGATCTGCTTTCAGAATGTGTCCACGGAGGGCCTTTTGTTCATTAGTGCTATGAATAATTAAGAAAGTGTTGATTAACTAGTTTCCCTGATATGAACGAAAAGAAATATAAAAGAACTTGGCAGGCACATCTGAATATGTACCACCTTTATTTCAAAAGAACAATAAATAAAGATGAAATTCTCATAGACTTAACCTTGAGAACAGAAGTAAAGGATGAACATGTTGGTAAATGGGGTCTTGTTTTGCAAGATAAGATGATTTTAGCCACAATTCTATCTAACATGGACCATTCAAGCTCATTTTTCCTTATTCTAATATTGAGACCCCTGGTCTATGATCTATCTAATCTGATCTGTCTCTAGATCTGTAAAATTCTTCATATGAAAAGACAAACTCCTAACAATTAAGTTACATTTCGTTCTGTATGTACTGAATGATCCTAATAATAAAGAATAAAATTCCCCAAACTCAGGACAATTGCAAAAGACAGATGGAACAAAATCAATGAAAAATACATATACATCTGTCATGAGGTTAGTGAAGACTGTCTCCCTTGTGAAATAATATTTTTATATGTACTTGCTATAGTATTTATTAACTATTGCAAAGCTCGACAGCCTGATAGCTGAGTGGTTCTCAACTCAGTGTGAATTTTGTCCCCTAAGTAACATTTTAAAGGCCTGGAACCATTTTTGCCTCAACCTGGGTGGTTAGGAAGGAGGTGAGGACAGCCATGGGCATTCAGTGGATAAAAGCCAGGGTGCTACTAAACATTTGACAAAGCCTAAGACAGCCACCCCCAACCCCAAATGTCAATGGTGCCACTGTTGAGAATTCGTGTTCTAAGTGTAGTCCTCAGTAATGCCAGTAGATATGAGGATAAATCAAAAAAGATGGATCAAAATCTGGGAACAAGGGGGTAAAAAATTGTATAGCCATAGTAGATTTTGAGGAATCTGGCTATGCCAAAAAGAAGAAAAGACAGCAAAAGATAAAAGTGAAGGAAAACAAGTATCCATCTATAACCAACATAGCAACTATTTTACCTAGATTGTATTTTCTTGTGGTAGAAATTAAAGCTCAAAATTTAAATATACACACTACTAGGGAATAAAAGGAACACATACCGCTAATGAAACAATATTTTATAAAGATTTCTGCAAAATGGGAAGCATATGGAATAGAATTGATAAGAGAAAGCTATAATCTTGAACAAGGATAAGATGTGGACTTGGTAAAACTTCAAACCTGACAGAACTAGTCTAAGAGGCATATGGACATGGTCCTTAAACTTGACTGCACATTTGAATCACCAGAGGACATTTTAAAGAATATTTTAAAGAAATTTCCTCCAGTATTAGCCAACTGGTTAAAGCACTGAGGCCAGTTCACTAAACCAAGTGGAGGACAGGTCTAGAAGAGAGGGCTAAGAGAAAAGCAAACCGCCCAAGGTCATTGCTGGCCCATACAACAATGAGAGACTAGAAAGTAAAGACTGTTATGTCCTGGAATTGAGAGTATTTGGGGCATAATTTTCACCCAACATAAAAAAAAGAATCTAGGTTATAATGAAAATATTTTTGGTAATAAACTTTCTTACCAGTGTTACGGTTTAGGTATTAGGTATGCCCCAAAAGCTCATGTGTGAGCCAAGGCAAGAAAGTTCAGAGGTGAAATGATTGGGTTATGAGAACCTTAACCTAATCAGTGCATTAATCCACTGATAGAGATTCACTGGGCAGTAGGATTGGTCTGGTTGGAGGAGGTAGTTCATTGGGGGCATAACCTTGGGGTACATATATTGTCCCTGGTGAGGAGAGCTATTTCCCAATGGCCATATCCTAAGCTATTTCCTCTGTCATGACCTTCTACCTTGATATTGAAACTGTGAGCCCCAAATAAACTTTTCCTCCTCTATGTTGTTCTTGTTAGGTCTTCTGGTTACCACAATAAAAAAACTGACTCAAACAACCAGTACAACTGTAGCTGTAGCTCAGTGGAAGAGCACTTGCCTAGCATATGTGAGGCACTGGGTTCAATCCTTAGCACCATATAAAAATAAACAAATAAAATAAAGGCATGCTGTCCATCTATAACTATTTTTTTTTTAAAAAAGAGAGTGAGCTCTTACAATTAAATGTTAAGCAACTACTTAGAAATTGAATTATAGAAGAAAGACCTGGCAGAAGTTCATGATGCCGTTTTAATTTTGTTCGTTTGTTGCTTTTTGAGAGAGGGTCTTGCTGGTTGTCCAAGGCTAGTCCTGACTCCTGGGCTCATCCTCCTTCCTCAGCCCCCTGAGGAACTGAAACTACAGGTATATGTCACTGTGTCTAGCTTTCTAGATTTACTTTTTAAATTCTTACAGGGCAGAAGAAAACAAGAACCAATAAACAAACAAAATAAAAGTAAGCTTAGAAAAAAATATATTTTAAAAAATAGATAATGCCATTATATCTTGGAAGAGGTAAATCTTTATTTTCTTCTTATTAAACAAAAGATAATAGAAATAGCATTTCTTCAAAACAAGATGTTTGGGTCTCAGATTTTACTCAGTCCTACTCCAAATTCCCAGTGGTTAAACAGGCTGCTCTCTACAGTATTCTCTATCCCTGTCCTCTGCCACCAACCATACCCATGGTCACCAAGAGCTGATGGTATCTCCCTAGTCTCAATACTGTTCACGGAATCTCTGGCACTACCCCAAAGCTCCTCTATTCCTGGCATCTAGCACTACCCAAGAGCTTCTCCAGCTCAACCAACTATCATGGCTTTTTCTTCTCCAGGGCAAAGAAGTCCAAGTCTGAGTGTGACAGTCAGAAAATAATGGAACTAGGCCAGAAAATAATATAAAAATATAAAAAGCTCTTACCCACTTGTTCTGGTTTCATGCTCTAAAATGTTACTCATGCTGCATGAATTTCCCTATCAAAATGATATAATTTGAAAATCAGAATTCCAACTTATATGGTTCCAACGATATCCCCCTATATTCCTTTTATAAGTCTAACATCTGATGAGGTAGAGAGAGAGAAATTTACATGGATACCTGGTGACCTACCTTGACTTCCCAGGTTTCCTGGAATCATTCATTGACCATGTTCCTTTTCATGACCCTTGTATTGGCTCAAAGAAACTGGTTTGTGGAGAAGGTTGTGACATCATGTTTCATTGATAAGGTGGGTTTAGCATTGCTGGGATTTTGTTTTAAAAAATTAATTATACTAAAGACTATAAGCAAACAACATCTAGAGACTTGGTCATAAGTGACGGCTACACTATAAGTCCAACTACAGTACAATTTAGTAGATGATTTTAACATTGCTTTTTATACAGAAAGAAAAATCATTTAGAGTATTTTCAAGCTTCTCCATTAGTGGCATGGTATTTCAAATCTCTGGCTAAAGGTTCATGGGAGGTTGTTTCTTTTAGACCATTAATCATTCTGCTCCATTTTGGACAACCTTGAGTTTGAAGTTATTAGCTTTTTAACCCTTCTTTGTAATTAGATCAGCATAATTTTCTGTTAAAAGGCAACAAATCAATAAGTCAGCTGAAGAAAATATTTTCCCCTTCAGGCAACATATAATTAGCCTATTAGCCTCAAATGTCTTTCACGTAAATTGCTTGAAGTTCATTGTCAAATTAAAATTCATCCAATTTGTTAAGCATCTACTATAGATTTGTTTACACATAATGCTATGGAGTAATTGTAATTCAGCTCTTTGTTTAACCATATTTTTTTTCCATTGAAGTTCCTTTCTTGTTGAAACTAAACCACACTCTACACAATAAAATGGAATAGTAAAAAACTGTCTTTATAACAGAAGGACAAAACCCAATCTAATCATCTTTACCAAAGTAACCTAACTCAAAATTGTTATTTGTACATGTCATCTGTATATTAATCTGTGTTTCTAAATTTTTATCAGAAGGACACTGTAAAAATGCACTATAATAATGAAACGCTATAATTTGTAATTTTGAAAATCATTAAGGGAAGTGAGAGGGACAGAAGAGTCTGATGACAAATAAAGGAGATTTGGAAACTAACAAGATACCGGTTGTCCACTAAAGTATAAATTTCTCATGGGGGAACACTTGGCGGTTGTTCTCCCCCTGACCAGTGCCTGGAACATGGTAGGTCCTTAGAAAATATTTGTTGTATGACTCATTCTTTGGAGCATCCAGTGTGGAAAAGCAATGAATATTAAAGGTATGCATATTTCAGTAAATGATACCTGAGTGTTTGAATTATTAAAATTATGCATACTCACTTGTCAATCAATGTTTTGGTAATTAGTTTCACAAATCAATCTTCTGAGTTTCACTGTATTTTACCTGACAAGTTCTTGGTAAACTTATAGCACTCGACTTCTACTTACTTAAAGCAGGACTGGGGATATAGCTCAGTGGTAGAGTATTTGTTTAGCATGTGCATGGCCCTGTGTTCAATCTCCATCACCCCAAGATGATAATAACCATGATGATGATTATCATCATAATGTTTCAAAGCTAAAAAGTAAACCCTACCAGGTCCCATCAAGGGATAGATACTCTGTTAGAACCTTATCATAATCATCCAGCCAAATATTTCCCATTTCAAAGAAATGGCTAATTTTAGTCATAAAGCGATGAGAACAATATCCAATATGAAGAAGAAAGCTATTCAGAGAACACAGCATGCTCCAGTTGAAAAGAACCATAGTTTGTTTTCTTGGGAAAACTGGATTTTAAATAGCTCTTGACTCTGTGGTATTGAACATATTGCTAAATCTCCTGCTTGCTAAGTTGTGTTTTTTTTCCATAAATAAAATAAATATATTGGCTATCTCTATTTTTCAGAAATAAAGTTAGAGAATGAAAAAAAACATTATTATTAAGTGGTACAAAGGGACAGTAAAAAATAAGAACAATCAAGCCATTTTTCTGTTGGGATTTCTTGTTAACTAAAATAATACAATTCAAAATAGAGTCTTTTGTCTTCCTTCCCATCTCCAAAATTCTGGCCTATCTTCCCAACTAATCTATTTTATTCAGTGGCATATGCCATTATCCTTCAATCTGTTAGGTAAAAATTCTTAAAGACATCTTCTATTCTTTCTTCCCATTTATATACCAAATCAATTTATCATAAAGTCCTATCAATTATTCAAAATAATTAATTTATATCTAATAATTAATTTATATCTATTTCCTCTGCCAGTATCCCAGTTGAAGGCCTTACCTAGATGTTCCTGAATGTACAACGATAACCTAATAATAGAGAGCATAGTTTATTGGTTTTATTCTTTAGGTGAAATGCAACTACTCCAATTTATGATTTTACATTTTTGTCTTGTTTCTTCTACTAGAACACCTCTCTCTTTGGGACAGGGACCTGATAATCATGAAATCAGAACAACTAAGATTAAATCAAATAGATGTGATATATTTAGATAATTTGTTTGGAACTTACTGCAGAGTATACCTTTCTAAATCAAAAGTTTTGTGTTTGACAAAACACAATGTCTTTTCAAACATGTTAATTTATCTATGACTGCAAGAGCCTGGAGCTGGAGGACCCATTCCCAAGATAATTCATTTACTTGACTATTGGTAGGAGGCTGCAGTTCTTGTCAAGATGTCCTCTACATGGGCTGCTTCAGCTTCCTCACAAAGTGGGTGGTTGGTTTCCGCCAGAGTAAGCAATCCAAAAGCAAACAAGACAGAAAACAGAAAGCCTTTTATGACCTATCTTTGGGATAAGCACATTTGCGCTTCATTTCATTGTTTTGACAAATCACACCCATTGATGTGGAATACAATTACATAGTAGTGTGAATATCAGGAGGAGAGGACTATGGCAGGCCAGCTATAAGGATGGAGAGCACAATACCAACAAATAACATTTTTGGATCTGTGTGTATATGTGTGTGTGTGTGTGTGTGTGTGTGTGTTAAAGACTTCTGTGGGGCATTGGTTTATGTTACAATTTTCAAGATTACAAATGCATCCTTCATTATAAAAGTAACTTCCATGTTGGAATTTAGGAACACATTAACCTAAAGCTTTGTATATAAAAACACAGCAGTAAAAATGGAATAAATTGCTCACATTCAGATAATTCTACATAATCAGTGTCCACAAAAAAATTTCTCCCTGATCCCACACATTTATGTTTATTTACTTACTTTCTCATTGTGTTACTTAACTTAAATGGGTGAAAAAAACTAGAGCATTTTGTAATCATGAATCCTGGTTTCTATTTGAGTCTGTGAACTTAGATAAATTACAGCTGTATTAACCTCATTTTACTACTCAAATTGTGGTTCAAGAACCATCAATATCAGCATAATCTGCAAATTTGTTAAAATTATAAATGGGTGGGCCTTACTTCAGACCCCTTGAGTCCAGATCTGTTTTGAACAAGATGCCATGTGACCGAATCAGGGATTGCTTGTCTAGGAACTTCTTCACAGGCTGTGGAAGCTGTTATATTGTTCACCTCACTAAAGAAGAACACCTATTAGAATTCTCTATGCAGCAGATGTCTCAAAACACTGTTGACTGAGTGGGCTCATTATGACTTTCCTTACTGGACAGCCTCTCAACTTTGCTTTTCCTGGGGAAAAGAGTTGCTCCTTGCTAGTTAACATGTTGCATGTTAAAATGGGCACCTCATCAGAGCAGAATATGGAGAATGCATTTTTAAAAATCTTTGTTTAGCTTTATCCTAATTTATTGAGTATAGAAGCATCAGGTTTATCCTTAATGTTATGGTGAAAATCTTGCTACTTATCAAAAGGTAAAATTGCAACTGTCATTAGATAATTATAGGTTTCCAATGCCCCCTCCTAACCCCCACCAATGAACTTGGGCAAATCACTACTCTACTTCTACTTCTTCTTCTTCTTTACTTGTATCACAAGTAAAATGTAAGTCAGAAGAATAAGCATTAAAGTTTTCCTTTTTAAGTTTCTTGCTCATTTACTGTCAGTAAAATGTATAGATTTTGAATGTGCAGCATGATGAGTTTTAATAAATATATACATTTGTCTAAAAAGCACATCAGTTGAAATATGGAATATGTCCATCACCCATAAATTTCCCTGGGCACCCTCCCAGCCAGTGCTACCCTGGAAAGAATGGATGGAGGGGCCCTTAATTTTAGAAATGAAAAGTGATAAAATTCATCCAAGGTCTGACAGCTAGTGTTGAACTGAAAGTTATCTCTAGGAATGCTTAGTCACCTATGGCACTTTTTCTTACAAGTTGAAAACATTGTGGAAAGGTATAAATTTCCATCCTTATAGATTATTGCCTGTTGTTAAGCTTCATATGAGTGGAATCATTCAGTTTACCCTAGTTGGCTCTGCTTCCCTTTAAATAACATAATGGTTCTGAGATTTAAGTGCATTGTTGCATGTGTGAGTAGTTTTCACAGGCTTTTGTTGAAAACTAAAGGAGATCAAGATAAGAGTAGATGTTCCCCAAAATACTTTTCAAATATGAATAAATCAAATGAGGGTATTTGGAGGCCCTGAAATTTCTCTTTTTTCTGAATACTATGGAGACAAGAAGTAAAATGCCGTTTCCCATTAAATGACTAATTTTGCTTCTTTTTTTTCTGATTTCAAATATGCAACAAAGATAGCTACAGCAAATAAAATGGGCTAAGCTCTTTCCCAATCAGGGCATATTAACTAATAATGGAATCAGTTTACCTTTGGACTGAGAAGATGCCCAGCATTGACAGTTATCAGAACTGATGGAAATTTTCCTAGAAAGCACTAAGCATCTAAAGACCTCCTCTATCCATCCATTGTCACTATGGCAACATGTGATTATAACTGAGAAAGCCTCTTTCCACCCAATAATACAGTTAAACTATCTTAAATCCTTCATATTAAGTAGTTCTGGCTCAGTACAGACTAACCAAATGATAAATCATCCACAATACTGATGCAAGTTTATTATGTGAATCTTACCAACACTCGAACATTGACATGAGCTTGTGATCATGTTCTGATCCAAATAGGAAACAAAAATAATTGTCCAAGATCCTATGAACAATGAGAAATGAGTAATTTAGATGATCATTTGACAAATTCAAGTAAAAAACATACTTGAATAACAACATTGGTATACTCATTTTATATGTGTAAAATCCGTATATATGGAAATGTGGTAGAGACTAAAAAAAATTGACAAGATATATGTTTTTAACAGTTGGCAAAAAACATATACATTGAAGGAAAATATCTTTTGGTTATATCATGTCTCACTGTTAATGCAGTAAATGGCTAATTTGGAATTGGTCTTATAAAAGTATGATGTATTAGAACAACTGCAAAAACAAATTACAAAACTCATTTCAAACAGGTATGAGCCATGAAAATTTAGAGGTAAGTAAGTTGTGTAGGATCCTGATGGTATGTTTTGATCCATGTATCAACAAGTCATCATAAATTTCTCTTTTCTATGTGTTGCTTTATTTTCAGGTAGAATCTCTTCAAGTGGCCATCATAGCAACATAACCGTAGATGGCTGGTTTGCTTTTAACTTAGCAGCCCCAGTGGAACACGAAAACCCATATCCTGATGGTTCCAGCAAGAGTCTCAAGATGATCTAGGTGGCTCCTTTCAGTCACACACCTACCCAGAAGGAAAAGAAGGAATCTGCTGCTATTTATGTACATCCCCCCCCAAAAAAAAAAAAAAAAAAAACCCATGTGAAACTCAACTCTACAAAGTCATCTGAAAGAAAACTAAAACTCAAAGTTACACTCATACATTGCTCGTGGGACCACAAATTGGTGCAACCACTATGGAAAGCAGTATGGGGATTCCTCAGAAAACTTGGAATGGAACCACTATTCGACCCAGTCGAATGAATATTTTCTAATTGTTTAAGTCTAGGCCATCAGGAATTAAACAATTAGAAAATTTTATATGACTACATTACAGTCCTATGGAAGACTAGAGAATTCCAATTAAAATAGATATGAGAATTCATTAAAGTGATTCATCAGTGTTAATAGAGTATGTTTACTATATGTCCCAAAATTCCACTTCTAAGTATTTACTTAGGGGAAATGAAAGCATATGTTCTTTTTTTTAATACTCTTTTTTTTTTAATTTTTTATTGTTGGCTGTTCAAAACATTACATAGTTCTTGATATATCATATTTCACACTTTGATTCAAGTGGGTTATGAGCTCCCATTTTTACCCCATATACAGATTGCAGAATTACATCAGTTACACATCCATTGATTTACATATTGCCATACTAGTGTCTGTTGTGTTCTGCTGCCTTTCCTATCCTCTACTATCCCCCCTCCCCTCCCCTCCCCTCCCCTCTTCTCTCTCTGCCCCCTCTACTGGCATTCATTTGTCCCCCTTGTATTATTTTTCCCTTTCCCCTCACTTCCTCTTGTATGTACTTTTGTATAACCCTGAGGGTCTCCTTCCATTTCCATGCAATTTCCCTTTTCTCTCCCTTTCCCTCCCACCTCTCATCCCTGTTTAATGTTAATCTTCTTCTCATGCTCTTCGTCCCTACTCTGTTCTTAGTTACTCTCCTTATATCAAAGAAGACATTTGGCATTTGTTTTTTAGGGATTGGCTAGCTTCACTTAGCATAATCTGCTCTAATGCCATCCATTTCCCTGTAAATTCTATGATTTTGTCATTTTTTAATGCAGAGTAATACTCCATTGTGTATAAATGCCACATTTTTTTTATCCATTCGTCTATTGAAGGGCATCTAGGTTGGTTCCACAGTCTTGCTATTGTGAATTGTGCTGCTATGAACATCAATGTAGCAGTGTCCCTGTAGCATGCTCTTTTTAGGTCTTTAGGGAATAGACCGAGAAGGGGAATAGCTGGGTCAAATGGTGGCTCCATTCCCAGCTTTCCAAGAAATCTCCATACTGGAAAGCATATGTTCTTAAAGAGAGTGGTACAAAAATGTTTTTAGCAGCTTTACTTATGGAAAATCAGAAGTATGGACAAACAAACTGTGGTATATCCATATAATAAAATATTACACTATGATTTATAAAAAAGAATGATCTTAAATGAATGACTATCAAAAGCATTATGCTTAAAGAAAAAAATCATATGCTTATGATGATTATATAAGTTTTCTTGCTGCTAATTTCTAATGTAAATCCATTAGGATCTGATAAGATGCATAGGATTACATCATTTTTATTTTGTTTTTGCTAAGACTTGCCTTATGGAAAGATGTTTGTCATGAATAAGGAGGAGATCCTTGTCCCAGAAATATCTGTAGGAGTTTATTTGCTACACGGAAATTCCTTGGTGAAAAAGAAAAGGAAGAGGAAGCTGCAAAATTAGTTCAGTATTTTGACCTCAAAAGTAACTTTCATAACTGGGCCAATTCAGGCAAAGATATCTCCAAGATGAAATTATTCATCTCGTATTCCTCTTTACCATATTATTATAATAATTTTATTATAGTAAGATAGTGACTAAGGGTCTTAAGTAAAGAATAATGTGTGGAAGGGGATGGAATTGAATTTGCAAGTAAAAGAAACTATAGCAAGCCTGAATTTTAGGGAATGACCTAAGTGCCATTCAATCTAAGTAAATAAAATATTCTGTATACAGAGTCATGTAATTCCTTGCTACTCAAAGTGTGATCCATGGACCAGTACAATTGTTGGAAATATAGATTCTCAGGTCCCATCCAAGAGCTACTGAATCAAGATTTGCATTTTTAACAATATCTTTAGGTGATTCATGTGCATATCACAGAGATCAAAAAAACTGCCCCATTGCTGCCTGAAAGGAAACCCCACACTGAGCCCACTCAAAGAGGCAGGAAAGTCAAAGTAAATAATGCAGGCAATGGTAACAGTAATTAGGGAAGTAAAAAAAAAAAACAATCTACACTAAGAATGATGTTAAATATTGGCAACAACATGAGGAACTGGTGCTTTCATTTACATTGTTGGCAAGAGTGGAAGCAGAGCCATTATTTTGGCAAGAGCTATTAGGTTACCATCATGCACTTTTTATGGCCATGCCATGGCATGCTTCCATATCTACTCAGAACGCCTGCACAAACACCCAAGGAGGGTTATATAAGGCTACTGTATGAAGTTACTATAAGCATTGTTTGCAATAGGAAAATATAAAAGCAAGCTATATCCAAAAGGACTATGGTTAAAAGAAAATATGGTATTCTGGAATTCTATGAATCTGTTCAGGAGATTGGGATTGTTCTATATAGATTCACATAAGAAGACTTCTAAGACAGGATTTTTCAGCTAAGTGAACAAAATTGAAGAACAATATATAATGTATGATACCATTTTAAAAAAAGAGAATCTATATATAAAAACTGTATTTTTTAATAGATTTGCACCCTATATATATTTACTGGGCAAGCTCACAGGCAAATAACCAGAAGAATACATGCAAAACCTTTTACAATTGTTATCTCTGAAGAAGAAACTGGACAAGAAACTGGACCAGAAACTGGATAATGGCAGAGGAAATTTTAGTAGTGTGTGTGGTTTGATTTTTATCAGCAAAAATAATAAATACAAGAAAATAACTTGGTAAGGAAACATTTATATAAACTTCATGTGTCACTTTGTGTTTTTCACCAAAGTGTCTGTGGAAAATATTTTTCCACAGAACTGACCTTTATACTCAAAGTGAAGAATACAGTCTGTGAAATTATCATTTTACGGGATGTTGTCTGGATTTTTTAAATGTAAAGATGTCTTAACATCTTTACGCATAAAAATGAAAACCTTTGAAAAATGTTTCACTATAAAACTTCTAACATTTGCTGAGTTCCTTACAATCAGTTACTGGTTATTACCTTCCCAAAAGACTATTAAAACACTTTGAATAATGTATAAGACTAACGTTTCTCAGAAATTTTAACATTTCCCAGAAAACATAACATTGGCATAAGTTACCATACTAAATATATTGAGTATGTTTCTACTTATTTTTTAAATTTTTTTGTAGTTGTAGATGGACATCATTACCTTTATTTTATTTGTTTATTTTTATGTGGTGCCTTGGAACAAACCCAGTGCCTTGCTAGGCAAGCGCTCTGCCACTGAGCTACAGCCCCAGACCCAAGTATTTTTCTACTTATAGCTCCAATCACAACACACACCTCCTATGCTACCTGAGTCCACATGATCTACTTCCTCTATTCCTATTGACTTGTGCATCCCATGTTCCTAGCTGAGGTTCTCTGAACCTTACATTCTATCCCCACTCATCTACAAAACAATTTCTCCAGAAATTATCTCCTCTTCCCTTCAGAATTAGTTTTTCTAATTTATTGCTATTCTACTTGCATCATGAGAAAATACATAGCAGCTTTTCTTTCTACTTACTCACCCCATCTCTCTACTTTCACAACAAAACAACTTGAAAGAGTTGTCTCTAATTTATCTTCTATTCTTTCTTGAATCCTCCTCTAAAATCCTTTAACCTTATCTCACACCAAAATGAAGCCTGTCAATGTTGCCAGAGACCTTCCACATTGCTAAAGCCTGTGATTGATTCTTAGTCCTCTACTACATGATGTGTAACAGCATGTGGCATAAGTGATCAATTTCTCCTCATGAAACCCTTTAACTTGACATTCAGAATACTGCTAACTCCAGGATTCCATTGTATCCCTGTCCCCATTCCTTTTGGTCTCCTTCCCTGGTTTCTCAGATCTGTTATCTGAGCTTTAGAAGTATATATCCAATGATCTTCTTGACATCTACATGTGTATGTGTAGCAAAAACCTTGAAATTGAAATGTATAGGATTGAGCATTTATTTTTGCCATTCCTCCTTTTCCTATTTACAAAAACAAAAACAACAACCAAAAGTGTTCTTCCTACAGTCTTCCCATCCTAGGTAATGCTGACTCTGTCCTTCCAGAGTCTGCTTAGACTAAAATACATTAATTCTATATTTTTTCCTATCTTATTGCTTATTCTATTCATCAAGTTCAAGAAGCCCTATTCACTGACCTTCCAAACTTTTCAGAATCTGAATGATTTCCACTACCTCCCCTGCATCCATGGTATAAATCACCATTCTCTCTCACCTGGACAAAGCAAGTGTCCTGGCTTCTGCCCCTATTCCCCTTAAATCTCAGTTGACCTGCTAGAGTAAGCCTCTAAAAACATCAGTCAGGTCCTGCCAACCCTTTGCTCCAGACTCTCTCCTAGGACTCAGAGAAGAACTCAGAGGCTTTACTGCCAGTGTTACTGCTTCCAATTCTGATGTCATCTCCTGCTGCACCCCTTCCTTGCTCTTGGTTAGTCATATGATCCTCCTGGTATTTGTCCACCCCTGTTTTTCACTTCCCATTCCTTCTACTCTCCCATAGTACCCTTTTTAGGTGCTCAATTGCCACCTCCTCAGAAGACCATACCTGATGATCTGACTCAAAAAACTACCCCTTCCCTAGTGTTTCTTACTCACTCCTAGAATTACTTTTTTCTCCTTATCACTTGTCACCATGGATCCCTATGTATTGTCCATGCATCCGATTGATTGTCTGATTCCTTCATTAAAACGCAAGTCTAACAAACATGTCAAACTCAACAGATATTCACTGATATACCCCAGCACTCAAAATAGAGCCTGGTATATGGTTAACACCCAATAGATATTTGATGAATGGATTAAAATTTTAGTGTTTAAAAGTATAATTGCTAATATTGGAAACATTGCCTTTTGTCACTAGCCATCTGTGGACTGTGTATGGACTATGTTGCTCATTGTAGCCTCCTGAGGGGATAAATCTGGCACTGAGAACTCCCTGGGGCACTTCCCACAGGGACTGATCACCTGTTGCAGGTGAATTTCTCCCTCAAGCTCTGCCTAAGATCCCACACAACACCTGACAAGGGTGTGACCTGCCAAGATGTCAATCAACCTGCTGACTGGAAGACATCACAAAGCAAGACTCCGCCCTTGAAACCTTATACCTGCCTTTGATGTACCCCCTTAAATGAACCACCAGAGCCATTTTGTCTTTGTCTAGTTCAAAATCCCATATTGACTAGATCTATCAGGGGCTTTGCTTTTGTAAATATATTTCTGAGTGTTTGAGTTTTATTATTTGTTAATTATTTGAGATATTAAGATTTAGGGTGACTTGGATTCCTCTTGGGAAGACCTCCCAATGAGACACTAGCCATATTCCCCCTGAAAGACTTTCCTTCTGGGGAAGGACTGAGAAGTAAATGTTCAAATCGTATTGCAACCCCAAGGGACATCTGATGGATCACATCCCTCTTTAGAGTTTTTCCATGTCCTTCATTATTTAGGTATTAGAGAAATTAAAATTAAAATCACAATGTGAAGTAACTATAAACCCAAAATAATAATTAAAATTCAGAATGTTTATGTTTTATATTATTTATATGAATTGCTAAGGTTTTGTCCATTTTTTTTCTATTGGTGTTAATAGGATATCTTCTCTGGGAATGAATTGAAACTCAAATTTTCATAGCAAGTACCCACTAAAAACTTCCCTTTCTTGATTACTCATTTACTGCCACTGATGTATAAAGAATCTGAGAAGTCTGCCAAAAACCTCCCCACTGATAGAATTCAGTATATTCAAACATCTGAGGGACCTGGGTAGACATCATGCATGGCAAATTTCAAAAAGAGACAGTGACATTCCATGATAGAATCTGCCATAAACTATCTGGTACAATGAGCAAGACCCAGGAACAAAGAATGAGTCTAAGAGAAGCATGGATTCATGGTCAGGTGGCACTAAGTCTAAACCTGGTGGCAAGTCCATGCCCTGGGTGAGCAGGGCAGCATCTGGACAAATAAAGAAACTGATTTTAATGTTATAATACTTTGAGAGTGAAAACAACCTATGTGAGACTCTCTGTTATGGTTTGGATATAAGGTGTCCCCTAAAAGCTCATGTGTAAACAAGGCAAGAAGGTTTAGAGGTGAAATGATTGGGTTATGAGAATCTTGACCCAATTAGTGAATGAATCCCTGATGGGATTAATTGAGTGGTGGCTGAAGGCAGGTAGGGTGTGGCTGGAGGAAGTGGGTCCCTAGGGATGTGCCTTTTGGGTATATATTCTATATCTGGCCACTGGAGCCTGTCTCTGCTTTCTGATCATCATGTGAGCTGATTTCCTCTGCCACACTCCTCTGCCATGATGTTCACTCTCACTTCAAGCCCCAGGAATGGAACTGGCTGTCTATGGATTGAGACCTCTGAAACTATGAGCCCCCAAATAAACTTCTCCTCCTCTATAATTGTCCTGGTTGGGTCTTCTAGTCACAGCAGTGAAAAAGATGACTAAACACTCCCCTCCATCCAAAACCAAATGTGCCACAAATTAGAAGGAATGTTATCCTCTTTATCATGCAAACCTATCGAGTTTTTCATGCTTTAAATCTCCGTGAAGATATTGCAATTTCCCTCCATTTTTTGTCTTGAAATCTTCCAAATATAAAAAAAAGTTGAAGGAATATTTACTAAAAATCCATATGTCCATGGCCTAGATTCTGCAATTATCGTATCATTTTATTTGCTGTAACATATATCTATCCATCTATCCATCTATTAATATATCTTTGTTTTGATGTTTCACAGTTGCTGACATCAGCATACTTATCCTCTAAGTCCCAGAACATGCATATCATTAACCACTGGTCTGGTGTTGCAATTTGAACAATGTTGGGCAATACGGGCTTCTAGCTCCCTGGCACCTACAACAGATTAATGACCAAGATAGAAGGGATTCCAGTTTGTGAGCTACAGAACTCTAAGAAAATGGGGCAACAGACTCCCTACCTCAGCTAGTCAGCAGCAAGGAGAACTGATTTGTCAACAGATGAAAGCAGCATCCCTGCTGACTCTGAGATGTAAAGGAGTTACAGCCAAACACATGTGGCACAGAACCATTTAGGTATTGATACTAATGGAACAACATCTGTAATTATTGGCTTGGAAAGCCTGCTGACATATGGCCATATGTCTGGATTCTCCTGCTAGAGTATAAATTAAGGAAAGAAGTTTGCATAGTGGGTGAAAATGTACAGCATTTGGAGCCAAAGAGCTGTAGCGCACAAAAACTTGGTTGCGGACAAGTTACTTAATTTTCAGTTTCTTATATGTTATAAGTTGGGATAATGATAGGTACAATTCAGAGTTGCAATAAACTTAAGCAAAGTTCTGCATGCCATGTTCCAGGCACAGTGCTAAGAATAAAAGGTTGCCTTTTATTGACCATTAGGAAGTTAAAAAAAAATCCCCCAAAATCCTAGCTATTTTTCTAGTGTAATTGATGCCAAAAAATGCTTGGAAGGCAGGATCTTAACTCATTTATATTTGTCCCACATGCTTAGCTTCATGTTGGGTTAAGAATAGGTTTGAACAATTACTAGCTGTAAGAATAAAGAAGGAAAGAGCAAAAAGTGATCTGTGTATTAAAAACTCAAGTGGACAAATCACATACATCTTGATCAGAATGAGAATTCAGTTTTGAGTGTGTTTTTGTTTGTTGACAGTCATGTCAACATGGGCTTCAAGCACAATTTTCCGTTTTCGGATTGGGACTTTATTTGATGGTTTCAAGGAAAAACAATGATGAAGGATGATGAAATAATAACTCATAGAATAGAGGTGACTCCCTGAATTTCCCATCTTTCCTGTGCTTTGGAATTAGTACTTGTGGCTAAGTGACACCTGATTTATTTTGGGGGTATGATTCTGTCCAGAAAATCAGTTTCTTAACATTTCTTAATCATTGCAATTTGCATTTTTCTTGTATATAGAGTTAGGGGTGGGTATAGATTAGGCTGAGACTCATTATAGGAAAGTTATAACTGAACTTCCGACCTTCTTTCTAATTGCATACCTTACCCATCAATCATAGACTCCTGTACTCAGGGCTCTGAGACAAAGCAACTTGAGTTACCAGACAAAACCTGTTCTTGAAGTCTGATCATATGTCATTGGAATGTTTGTGCAGCTTTAAATGTGGAATCATTTATAAAAGTAAACAATTCTTAAGAGAATGGGGAAGGATAAAATATTTATAGGCATGGAAAAGCAAAGGTTTTAATTCTTCTCTAATTCATTCTCCCTCTAGACCCCAGGCAGAAACCTGCCTAGTTAACTAAATGATCTGGGATTTACACAATGGATCTTCACTGCCCTTGGTAAATGTTTTGGAGTGTCTCTGTCTCATTATTCATCTCTGCACTTTTTCTTATAATCCTTTCATCAGACCATGTGTGTGTTCATTATTTGTCATATTAAACTGGGATCTTTAAAAATACTCTATTTCGGAACAATTAGGAATTTGGACTGTAGAGAAATCACGACCTTGTAATATGAGAGTTAAGAACTACAATCTATTATTTATATTTTTAAAGAATTTTGGGGTTTTACAGCACTTGGGTTGTGGAATCTGAAAAAGATGATGGGATATATGACAATATGCAGCTGCTAAACCCTAGAAAAGGTTTCTGCTACTTAGAAAGAAGCTTGAGGCCTTGTGCCATCCATTGACCATTAGGAAGTCTAAAAAAAATCCCCCAAGATCCTGTTAGTAAAAGAGTCGTCTATTTCTCTTCATGACATTAGGAGATAAGTACCAATAAAAATCCACATAAATATGAATTACATATTTGATGAATTTTGATCTATGTTTCTGCTTATTGTGGTAAACTTTTTGTAATAAAGAGCCTTTTTTTTTTTGCCTGCAATTTCTAAGTAATCAAACCATCCCTCTTTTAGATATCAGATGTAAAAATCTATCTTTCCAGAAGCATAGGAAAGAGTGGTTTAGGAAATTTAAAGAACACTTGCTTGACCACTGAAGAAGACAAAATATATCTAGTGAGAATCCTTTCAGATTTTCTTTTCTTCTTTTACTTTCTTTCTTTTTTTAAAAATGTCCCAATTCTCAAAGAGCCATCATTTCCCCTCTCAAGTTCTCTCTCTGATGAGTTTTCTAAGGTCAAGAATGTCTAAAAAGCTTCTTTTTCATACCTTCACTGTTTTGTTTTATTCTGGGGAGAAGGGGGGGATCACTTAAAGACATTGCCAAAGCCTAGAGAAAGTGCTTATTAGTGCCTGAGGCATATGTACTCACCATTTCATTTTCAGTTTCAGCATTTTGAACTAATTTGTGCAGAACTATTTTTTGTATCCCTAAAGAGTTTTCCTAATTAATCTGAGGAAGGAGGCATTTCCAGTGACACAATTCAATGTTTTAGGAAAGCTGGTGTCACCTTGAGTCTCCTAAACAATAGGAAAGATGAACAGAGGCGAGAGTCAGTAATTGGGGTTCAAAATGAGGTTCCCTCATTTTCCTCGCTTCACCGACAATTGTTGGTAGATGCTTTGCTGGAAAAATGCCACCTTGAAATCAAGGGCCTGCTTGTTATTGTTCTTGGCATTAAGATAATTCTCTATATTTTATTTTTATGCAAAAGGTCTAATATTACATAACACAGAATTTTAAATATTTGGCTTTCAGAATTCTCAAGTTTAATAAAATGAATAATTCTACTGTAAATTAGAGACCAATCATTTTGTAGGAAGCTAATTCTTGTACTCATCTAGTTTCAGCTTCATGGGATGCTATAAAAAGTCTCAAGTCTGTCTGGAAAAACTGAAGCTAAAAGATAATTAATCTGGATCTAGACCAATTTTATGGCTCAACATCTAATTCCAAAAGGTGAGATTCAAGATAGAGACATGTCAATTGTATTCTGCTTGATTCTCATTTGTTTGATAGAGAATAACTTTGACAAGACTAAGAATGGAGTCCTATCTCAGGTAGAAGTAAAAGATAATTTGTAACTGGGAATAAACTTTGGTTCAGGAATCATCAAGCAGTGGGGTGACCTTTGGAAAGATACTTCATCATTAGGGGCTTCAGTTTCTGCATCTATAAGACTAAAACTCTGAACTCCATAATTGCTGCTGCCCCTTGCAGTCCTGAATTTCTATGGAAGCACTTAAAAATTTCTGTCAGCTCAAACAATTTACTCTTCAGGACTGATGCTATGAGAGCAGTCGGTACCATCACATCTAATGAGACCAAGACAAAATGGTGGCAGACTGGTGAACAATTATGATGATAAATATTTTAAATTTGAATCAAAGTTCACAGTTTACAAAGAATGTTCACATTTATCATTTCGGTATCAGTTCTGAGTTTCCCAAAACTGCACAACTTGACAGTAGTCTGTTCAGAACATGTCTTTTGATTCTAGAAACAGGGTGCTGTTTATGATAACCTGCTATCTTTGTGGTCATTTTGAAGGAGTATAGACTTTGACATTAATGTGAGCTTTCACTTTTAACATCTTAATAACTCAATATTTTTGACCATATTGCATGGACACAAGAAGAAAGACCTTGAAGTTTAATGATATCTTTCTAAAATTATGAGTACTATAAGTACTTATCCTTCCCTCTCTCTGAATAGCTGTGAAGGACTAAATGGTACAGTAGGCAAAGGGTAGACTCTATAAAATTGACATATTTCAAATCAACTATTTAGTATGAGTACAATTTGGGGTAGTTACATAGGCTCTCTCTACACAAAGAATAATCATCCACTTCAAAATGATTAAGACATTGGCATGTGAATGTGTATATATTTCATTGCTTACCCATATGAGGTCATTGCTAGATGTTGATTTTGTGTCCTTCCCAAGAAGCATATAGAATTTCTACATTAAAATGCCTGACATTCCTTGGAGGAAGAAAAACATAAACTTGGCTCTAAACCCAGGCCTCGCTTTACTAGCTGGATGGCCCCAGGGATGTTATTTAAATAAAACCCTTTAAACTTAAGAACCCTCCATTATATAAAAGGTATGTGTGCGTGTGTGTGTACCACCAACCAAAAATATTTAACATAAAAAGTAGTCTGTTCTGCTGCACTGCTTTTATATGTGAATTCCACTTATGTGGGGTTATTAAATAGGAGAAATACGGCAGTGTAATTCAGAAGTCACGTTGATTGACAGGCATTTTTTTCTCATCATATGATGTTTTGCAGCACTGAGTAACTACAGTGGAGTGCTACGCTACATGCATTAACACAGCTAAATCCATCACGTCACAGAGGAATACGGTAGTGAATGTTTACCCCACATTCTTCCTCTTGGCTCAGTTCTGCCACATGTCTACTTTGAAAGTGTTTACTGAGCAACTGTCCCTCATCTAAGCACCTACATCCCCTCTTTATATGCCATTCCACCAAGCTACCTTTATCTTTATCATAGATGAAGACTATGTTGTTTTAACAAGCTAGTATTTTTAATTAGTATTGTTATTGCTGGTATTACAAAATTGAATAAGTTTTGAATGATCTTCCCAAAGTCTACTTCTCCAAGTACAATTTTAAGGAATTTTATTTTTTCTTTATCCTTATAATCATATTATATATAAATATCTATAAATCAGATAATGTATGTAAAGTATTTAACACCTTGCTTAGTATATAGATTTAATTTTAAATATCAAACTCCCCACTCTTTGAAGGCATCAGTATTTTTCATCAAAAGGTAGATAAGAGCTGGCACAGTATCACACACCTGTAAGCCCAGCAGCTAGGGAAGCTGAGGCAGAAGGATTGTGAGTTCAAAGCCAGGCTCAGCAACTTAGTGAGGCTCTAAGCAACTCAGCCAGACCTTATCTCTAAATTAAAAGAAAAAAATTTAAAAGGCAGATGAACAAATTAAATGACATTTGGGGTTTCTTGGAGCCTTTGGGGTATTTTCTCAGTCTGTGAAAGAAAGCACAATTTGTACTAATAATATTGGCTAAAACCCATATGCTTAACATTGATGCAACACACAATAGGAGTTATTTTTGTCTCAATATAAAGAAACCACAAAGAGAAGATCAAATGAAAAAAAAAAATTACACTCAAGGGTTATAGTGCAGTTCATGTGTTTTCTTGAGACCATCTGGTACCTTCTAACCAAAAGGAGATTCCCCAGACACCTGTGATTTTTCATGCAACATTAATGATCTCATTGAAAGCTTCCCTGAAAATTGAATGATTGATAGGTTCCTGTGTTATTATTGCAAAGTTCTGATGAAAACATCATTTCCAGCTCTATTCTTGGGACCACATACATCGTGCAACAAGTGATGAGAGTGGCCAGCAGAAAGAATATCAACACAACTCACAAAGTCATTAAATACCAGCTGAGCCTGGAATGGTGAGAACCCAAACTAAGTCACTGGATTTAGCCTCTGAACAGCTCTTAATCACTCTTTTTCCACTGGAAACTACCATCCAATTCACCAAGCCAAGATGTCAAACTCAAATGAGTGCTAGCGGTGAAAACAACCAAATAAAACTTAACCCTTGAGCCTTGAAGATTAAACTAGGACTGGATCAGAGGATCAAATGGACATTGTAATGAATCCATTATGAGGCAAAATTGCTGAATTTTCTCAATGCAATGGCCATAATTTTTTGAGGGGAGGGTTACCTCTCTCTAGTCTATTTAGCCTACTGGAGACAGGAGAATGAAAAGGGGTCATTGGACTTTCCAAAATAGCTTCTGAAACACCATCAAGGATCATTTTCAATTTGAAGAACACAGAACAGTACCTCAAAAATAGTATGTGATAAGTAAATATGAACTGTGTTTTATTTCTCCTGCCATGAATCAAAAACATGTAAAAATCTGCCCCCATTAGAATGCTGTTTTCCCTTAAGACAAAAGGAAAGACTAAAAATGCAAGTAATCATGCATCTCATTTCTTACAGGAAAAAAAAAAAACAAAAACCCACATCTAATTTGGGTCTTTGTTGATTGTGTTAAAGCATGCTTTTTCTCTGAACACTTTTCCAAAGTGTCAGGGCCTGGACACTAAAATTTCAATGTGACTATTTTTATCCCTCTTTCTTCCTTCCTCTCCAAATAGTGCTATTCACTTTGTCAAGTAATTTCCTTAATAAATGGCCCTAAATTCCTATGCAACAAAGAAATGACAGTGAGTCAGGAGATTCTGTCTGCCCACTGTATTCTTAGCCACAGAATGACCATAGAATTATCAGTGACAAGGAGATCAGAGAGAAAATTAAATAGGGTCACTGCTCTAACACAAAAATGGGCTTACAGGCCAACGTTCATACATTCATTCAATAACTGTTCATTGTGGACTTATTATGTGCTTGGCACTGGAATAACAGTGAACAACACCAAAAAAAAAAAAATAGATATGGTCCCTGTTCCCATGGAGATTACTGTTGAGTGGATAAGACCTACATGAAGCAAGTAATCACATTAATGGATACAAGATCTAAGACTAATTAATGCAATGAAATAAATGGCATGCAGTGCTACTATAGTGCACAATGAAGAAAACTGACCTAGACCAGAAGGTGACAAGGAAATGCTTTCCTGAGGTAGTAACTTGTGCTGAGATTCATGGAATGATCTGGAATTAACCAAGCCAGGAGGTAAAAGGCAGACAGAAGCAACTGACTGTACAAAGGTTATGTGATAGAAAGCATGCCAGGTTTTGTAGGCCAAGTTAAAGCTCTTGGTCATTATTATCAGAGCAATGAGAAAGCTTGAAGAAGAAGGCTCAGAGTTAATTAAGGCCTATTGGGCTATAAGGCTACTACTGGTACCTAGTGAGAGAAGATGGCAGCTTTCTCTAGGATAGTGACAATGGACATAAAGAGATGTTGACATGTATAACAGATTCTCCAGAGGTTTAAAAGATCTGTAATTCATGAAGGAATAATGGTTATGTTGGGTAAGGGAGGTTACAAATGAAGAGAAAGATGTCAAGAAGGGACTGTTCATTTTCTGATGTATGCGGCTAAGTACCAACTTAGCCAAAAAATTCTGCAAGGTGATTGGGTTTGAGAAGCGGTGACTATGAGGTTTGGTTGGGGCTTGTTAAATTAACCACCTTACAGTGATTCAGACAAAGAAATTAGTGGACAAATAGGTTATGGGAACCTAGGTTTCAAAGAATTCTGTACTGGAGATGGCTACGTAAAAGTTAGATTTTTGGTGACCATTGATGTAATAAGGATTGATGACATTTCCCAGAAGAAATATACAGGTATTAAAACTCAGCTTTGATGAAACCTAATATTTAGGTTTCATCAAAAGGCACTCTTTCGGTTGCCTTCTTTGAACCAGTCGAGAAAGATGAGCTAAAAGTGACTAATTGGGTAGGAATGACCCAAATGATAGGCAGAATGTCAGATCTAATGGCTGAAAAAATGTTGGAGAAGATGGTTTGAAGGAGGACAATTAAGTCAAAAGTAGCTATGAAGTAAAAAAACATGAAGGTTGAAAAAAATCATATTTGATAAAGTGCCATTCAAATGATCAATGACCTCTACATAGAAGCCAGACTGCATGTTAAGAAGTAGGTGGAAAGCACCGGGTGTGGTGGCGCATGCCTGTAATCCCAGTGTCTTGGGAGGCTGAAGCAGGAGGATCACAAGTTCAAAACCAGCCTCAGCAAAAAGCAAGGCACTAACCTACTCACTGAAACCCTGTCTCTAAATAAAATATAAAATAGGGTTGGGGATGTGTCTCAGTGGTTAAGAGCCCCTGAGTTTAATCTCCCATATCTCTCCCCCCTCAACAAAAAAAAAGTGAGAAAATGGAGAAGACTTTAGAGAAATATGCCTTTGAAAAGGAGGGAGAAACACAGAATTTGAGTGGGAGAGAAGTGGCATTTACAGTGAAATTTTGATTTTAGGATGTTAAAGTCTTATGTAAGCTTCAGTGTTGATAGCAGTTGACTGGTAGGGAGAAGAATGGGTGAATAAACACAAGAAGGAATCATTGATGGCATCTGGATTTTAAGAAGAGGGATTCAAAACCCAGGTGGAAAGAATGGATTTAGTGAGGATGAGCATTCCCTTCCCTGATGTAGCAGGAGAAAATTAGGACAGAAGGAGCACAGATGTAGGCAGGTTTGAAGATGTGACAGCTAGACATTGAAAGAGCATCCAGAAAGTGGTTTCAAATTTCTCTGCCTGTGGGAGATTAAGTCACTCATTGAGAAGGGTGGGTAGAGATTGAAGAGGTGGAGATTTGGGGATCCGTCGGAAATTTTTTAATCTGTAGAATAAGTTAGTTAGAAATATGGTAGCTAATACTGGGGGTGCATCTGATGCTGATGCTCAGGAAAGGTCAACAACAACACCAGTCTGCACTGCTCCATGGCTTCCCCACCAGCACTGGGGTGCTCAGGGACAGGTTCAGAGATGGTGCATTAGGGGACTCTTCCTGGTAGGGGGTTCTGGCAGCCCAAGGCTATGTAAAAACTGAGGACAAGAAACTTTAAAGTAGTGGCAAGAAAATTGTTTAAATTATGGTGACCAAGCAACAGAGTACTTCTGTTTGTTTCCTCTCAGCATATGGTTGGGTTTCCAATTCAAAGAAAAATCTGAAGAAAGACCAAAGCCTACACCTGCCAGGTTTTAATGAGGTTAAATAATGAATGAAGTCTTACTTTAACTTTATCTCTATTAAAATTTCACCATAAGAAAGAAACTCAAATCCATCTTTGGAGTTTTGCAATTCATTTCAGTCTTTCGGTTGCCTTCTGTGAACCCCGACACGTCTATGTGTCATGGGCCACATTAGGTGACTTTTCACCTGTCATCTGCAAGTATGATTCGACACACTCTCTCATTTCTCTCTAGTACACACTTCTTCAATTTCCAGGGAGAATGCCAGTCATTTTACTCAAATCATCTCATTACCATTTGATAGACACAGAAATCAAATCTCTCACACACACAAAAATTAAGCAACGTGTCCAAGAATTAGTAAATGTCAGAATAAGACCATTACCCAAGGAGTATGTTATCTTCCTGAAACTAATTATTTCCAGATATAAAGAATAAAAAGGGACATTGTTATAGGTTCAAACTTACCTACTACAATGTTCAAAAATCCCATGCTAAGTAGAGTCTTCTTGGAAACAGAAAACCACTATTAAAATATGACAGTCATTTCGTAGAGTTTCTCACCATGTCGTACAAAGACTCCTTTAAGATCACCTGGATTAAAGTTCAGCCTGTCAAGCCAAGTTTCTCTCCTCCTCAGTTTCTCCACCACCCCCATCAAAATTCAGCTTCAGTAAGTTGAAGTAGGTTGAAGTAGGTTGAAGTAGGTTGATCACACTTGCAGTTTTAATAAGATTTCACTTAGTTCCTTCTACACATCAAGGTTAAGCTTTTCTTTTGCATGCTAACGTTTGAAAACCACTGACTTAGCAGGACTCAATAAATTCTTATTGAATTGACTTGAAAAATACTGCATTTGGGCACATCTCCTGGTGAAGATTAATCTATATTATTATGAAAACCACAGAACAAAATCTTGATAAATTGGCAGGCTAGAGATTAGTATTTGAGAAGGATGCTTGAGTGTTTTTCTATGTGCAATGCTCAGGAAAATCAAGCTTTGACCTTATCCCACCAGCCATTTCTTTGAAAAGGTGAGATTTACCACTTGCATCTACCAGGAAACTGCCATTTGATGGGAAACCCCCTTTGAGGCAGAGGGTGAAACAGCCTCTGCAAATGATTACAGATTGCTAGGATTCCATACTTATGGCAGATGCCAAGAATCGTGACCAAAAGCAGCATCCTAACCACAGGGGATTCCTCCCACCTGGGCTCATGTATATTTTCCAAAATGCATTATTATGTCTCCAGGGTAGCTACAAATGCTGAACTCCGAGACTGATACTGCTATAGCAAAAGTATCTCCCTGGCTGTGACTCAGGAGAAAGCTCCTTTTCTTCCCTAACCCCTGCTCCATGGAGCTACAAAAGTTTGTTGGGATTTCTTCTAGTTGCTCCTTGTTTTTAAAACATCTATGATGCACTTAGAAAAATGGTTCACAATAGTATGGCAGTGTGAAAGGTACGTGTGATTTCTGTTTCTGGTGCAAAAGGATAAGGAAGCAAGAAGATACAAGAAAAGATGAAGGAGGAGATACAAACTAAAGCAATCCAGCAGGGTTAGGCTTTACTTTTAAGGAACCCATGTACAAATCTAGGCTCACTAGAGCCAACTGACCAGCTGTTGCATCCTCAACCACCAGTTTTGATGCAGTTGCCTAAAGAGCTTGACCCCCAATAATGAATAATTTAGATTGAGATTTGAATGCCCTGAGGGAATACACTTTTTGTATTAATTGGATATTGCCTCCTAATGATTGGCAGGGCATAAGAGTTCAATAGAAGCATTGATCCATAGACACCTTGTCAATCATACACATGACAGATGTGTGGTCCGAGGGACCTCTGGGAGGGGAAGTGGGGGGAGAAGCATCTTAAACATGCTATGGTCAGTAGTGTTTCATTGTTGTCTCTATGTTGATATAGCATACTAACTGAGAAAACCCTCAGATGCCAATCGCCTCATGAGTGAATCATCATTATTTTACGTGGAAGGACCCTTTTTCATTTGAGACTGCATTTTAGAAGAGTTTGTTATTCTTAATTTGGACTAGAATTCCCCTGACAGAGTATTAAATCTAGTCTCATTTAACCAAAATTCATTGATTACTTACTATGACCAGACACTTTAGGATCATCTGGAAAACCTGTTAAAAAAACACAGAATGCTGGAATCCATTTCTAGAATTTCTGATTCATCAGCTCTGGGATGGGATCCAGCAATAATATTTTTTAATAAGCTTCCAGGGAATGCTGATCTTGCTGGTCTAGAAGCTGTATGACCTCTGTCATAGACAGTTAAAATATAGGCCTTACTTTATGTTTAAAAGAAGATGCAGTTAATCTGAATACATGATTCTTTGTCAGTTGCAAGTGATTAATAATTAGTAGTCAAATGAATAGTTGAATAAATAAAAACTAGGATGGATCCAGTGTGTGAGGATGGGAAGGGAGAATTTATTCTGGATACAGATTTGGGCCCTTTGCAGAAGCATCAAGGATGGATCTAGTTGCATGACTTTCGAAGGTCAAATAGGATTGGTACAAATGGCTGATGGGAAATTTCCAAAAATAGAGATCAATGTGCAAAAGCACAGAGTAGGGAGTAGGGGGTATCCATGAAACCATGGGAGTGAGGATTCAGAAGACACTGGACTCAGCACCTGTCCTTTAGAGGCAGGGTTCTCAGAGGTCCTGCCATGATGTGAAACCCAATTGCTACAGTAGCAACAATGTCACTAATATTGTTAGAACTCTGAACTTCAGGTTTCTTTTACTTTTTTGCTTCATTTATCATTGCTGTTGTTGTTGGCTTATCCTCTTGCTCTCTTTCATTCTACCTCTACCTTAACCCTGTTTCCTGGATCCTCTCCCAAATAAACTCCCTGAATCTACATGCTGGTCTCAAGAACCCAAACTGAGATGTGTCCTCACAGTCAATGCCCAGCACAGTTGTAGGTATGCTTGCCTTGCCTGCTTGTCTGAGAAAGCAGGCTACATTTCAAGAGCAATGGCATTCAGCCACCGTGGACTTTCAAGTAGCAGATCTGCATTAGTCAGTTTCCCTTGAGACTACAAAGGCATTTACAGCATTGAGGACAAAACAGATTGCTTTCAATTTGAGTGATGAATTTACTGACTTAAAAGTGACTCCTGATTTTTGTGACCTTGATCTTGTAATTTTAAATGAGAGTTACCCAAGGGGATGATCTAGAAGCTCTAGACAGCTATCTCTCAATGATATCCAAATTGTCTTGTGGTATTAGAAAGTGAAATATAACAATATCAGTCTCACACTTAAGTTTCCCCGATTAACCTGGGAGATAAGGACACTTTTCCAATGGCAATGAAGCTCCAGGGACAGGAAGTCAAATGGGTTCTCAGCTGGGGGCTTTTAGGAAAGGCTCTCATAGTTTTATCTAGGACCCATTCCAAGCTGATTCAAACTGGAAACCTGATTTTGCAAACTCTATTTGGGTTTTCTCACGAATGCACAGACATTTAGCAGCGGGCAGATTTCATAACCCCCGTTCAAGAGGATGATAGCTGAGGCTTTTAGTAGGAGGCAAAATGATTGGTCACCGGCATGAATATTTCATCATTCACTCCCCAGGCACCAGGAGATCAGCGTATACAAATTACTCTGATGCCGTGCCAAGAGGGGGCTGCCCAGAGCTTTCAAGGTAGGAGGTTCCAGAAAAGCACTTGAAATTCCAACCACCACATGATATGACTTAAAGACAGCAGGAAACCTTGATAGGCATTTGAGGGGCTTAAAAAGCACTCTGAACTCTTCAGGTTTCTTCACTTTTTGCTAAAATCACTGAAGATGCTGATTGTGGGACCACTTTACATGCCTTTTCAACCTACCTTCTGATCTGAATGAATTATCTCAGTGAGGGCCTATGTTCCTCCCTGTCTTGTTAATATTCTCAGAACTTTCCCCACCCACACATAAATGAAAGAATCTCTTAATTTATGGGTTGGTAGGAATAGAAGACAAGAAATCACAAAGTGAGGGGATGACAACTAAAATGGGTAGAAAACAAGATATGTGGGGAAGGTCACAAAACATCTTCCCTCATCCTAAATAAGAGCTCAAGTCTCTCAAAAGAACACCTAATATTTGTAGAGAGCACTATATTTTACAACACAGCTTTCACATATCATAGCCACTGTTTCTAATAACTCTACATTAAAAGTAGACAGAATAGATGTCTTCATCCTATTTGAAAGATACAGAAACTGAGTTTCTTGCTCAAAGTCCTAAAGCTCATTATTGACCTGAAATCAAAATCCAGAACTTCTGACACAGTTAGTGATGTGGGGCCAAAATCCAGGATTTCGGAATCACAGCTTAGAGCTTTCTCTTCTAAGCTCCTTTCCCAAGCCAGAAGACAGATGGACATTCGCGTGGATGGTTTCTTAGCAAAAGGTCCTTATTTATGGGTGAAAATCAAGAAGTGCCTCCTAGGATGTTGTGTAGACCACTGCATGTTTATCTGTTCTCTGAGAAACAGCTCTTGGGTCAGACTGAATCTGGGATACTCCATTTATTAGTTGTATGATTTTTATAATTAGTCAACTTCAAACTGAGACTATATCAAACTCAAAGTGTTCCACACAGAAAAGAAAACAATCAACAAAATGGAAAGGTGCTAATGGCTTAGAAGGAAATTAAAATTGAGCAAAGGACCTGAATATTTTTACAAAAAAGACATTAAAATAACCAACAGATACCAGAAACAATGTTCAACATTGCTAATCATTAGGTAAATGCAAATTAAAACCATAATATCATATCATCTGACCCCTGTTAGGACTGCTATTCTCAAAAGACAAGTGATAACAAGTGTTGTCAAGGATGTAAAGGAAAGGGAGCCCTTGTACACTGCTAGTTGGAATGTTCTTTGGTATAGACATTCTGGGTAAGAGTATGGAGTTGCCTCAAACATTAAAAACAGAACTATCATATGACCTAGAAATCCCTCTGGTAAGCATATTCTTAAAGGAAAGAAAATTAGCAACTCATAAAGACATCTGCATGCCCAGGTTCTTTGTGATATGATTCACAATGGCCAAGATATGGAATCAGCCTAAGTGTTGTTCATCAATAGGTGAAGGGACAAGGAAATTGTGGTGTAAATATACATTCTCTCTTACACACACACATAATGAGTTATTATTTAGGCTTAAAAAAGGAGATACTGCTATTTATGCCAACATGGATGAATCTGAAGGACATAATACTAAGTAAAATAAGCCAAATGCAGAAATAAAAATGTTATCTCACTTATATAGGAAATCTGAAAAAAAAATTAAGTTGAATACATAGAAATGTAGAGTTGCCAGGTGCAGAGGAGGAGAAGAAATTGGGAGATGTAAGTCAAAGGGTAAAACTTGTAGCAATGTAGGATAAATAAATGTAGAAATTTAAAATATAGTATGAGGACTATACTTAATAATGTGTAACTAAAACTTTTCTTAGAGTTGAGGTGCTCTTACCACAACAATAACCAACTATGAGAGGTGATGGATATGTTAATTTATGTGACCATAACAATCATTTCACTAAGTATATGTACATCAAAGCATCCTGTTGTTCATCTTAAATATATGCAATAGTAAATAAATGGTTCTCCCAAGAATGTAAATTCTTTTCTGGTTAAGAGAGAAGAATTAAATTAAAATGCAAGTAAATCATCTTAAGACAGAATTTAGAATTTAGTTTGTGTGCATAGAAGTTAATTGCTATGTTGCTGATAATAATGGTGATGCTGATTGCTATCATAAATGCTAAAATGGGGCCAGCAAGCCCAAGAGAGCCTGTTAACCAAGCAAACTGGACTTTGGCAACATGCAATTCCTTTTTAGGTGTCCTTCTACACAAACACATTTATTTTGGACATTTGTATGATTCAGTGTTAACCAAAGTCATTGAAAGGACCACATAGGTAGATTTATGCTATTAATAAAACATTTCTTCATTTCAGTGTCAGTTTTGTGGATATTAGGTATATTATTAAATATAAATACATAAATAAAAGGTATATGTGTTTTTTAATACCATAGTGGATAATCATTTAAGAATTTTAATTAATCCAATGTCCAAGTCCAAAGTGTTAGAATCAACATGTTAGGATCAAAAAGCACAAAATCAGTTCAAAATAATTTAAAGAATACATTATATATAAGTACATGTGGAATAGTATACATTTAGAGAGAATATTAGTATTTTGTAGACTGAACTATTCTAAAAAACCCTTAAAGTTTATTTCCTGAGTACATCTCTGTTCATATCAGTGGTTACATCCCTGATGACTATTTGCATCCACCTAAGTGATGTTTAACAGGGAAAGTACTTGCACAGAGTCAGCGGGGCTCAAACATGGCTAAAAATTTGGCCCTCTAGTAAAAATAATTATAAGAATTCAGAGACACAAAATTCTCACTTCTAAAATTCCAGGACGCCATATTTAATCTGCAGGCATGGCATACTTTTAGCTCAGGTCCTTTTAAATTTAGAAACTTAATAATTTAGATCCAACCTAACGCAGTTACAGAAACAGAAACCTGTGAGTTAATATTTGTTAAGTGCTTAGAAGTGTGTCTGGCAAGTAGTAAGTAATGTATGCATGTCTATAAATAAATCTCTTTGGAAATTATGTCTGCCTTTCCAACAAACTGGTATTTGATTTTTTTTTTAAATTCTATGGTTTATCTGCCATGAGAACAATATGCCAAAGGAAAATGAGGACAACCTCTATCCTGCACTTGGTGGAACAAGTTAGCAATATTTTGTATGGCCTACTGTATTTCCAAGTCCAGCATGTCATATCAGTGCCAAGGTTTAACTTTACTGTAAAGTTCTAGGAAATCCAGCACATTTGGACCCTTGCACCTTTCAGATCACAAAACATTTCCATCTGAAGCCTTGGCTCAGTTAACCATTTCAATGATTGTTTTTTTAACAAATATATTTAGCTATTTTGTACATTGATCTAAGTTAAATATTCATATCCATCTCGTACCTTCTGCATTATGTAGCAGAAATATTATTTGAGGTAGGACTAACCCTGCCCAAGCCCCCAAAATGTATTCCAATTGGTTAAAAAAAAAAAAAAAGAAAATCCATACCTCTTGCCAGAGTGATTAAGTTGGTAGCACTACATCTTGAGAGAGGATAAATACTTTTCTATGCTATGCTATGCTCTTCCCACTTCTAATATAAACACAGAAGTACATACCCTGATTTGTGGTCATGAGGAAACCAGAGTGGAGATGAACCCAATACAATAAGTAGGCAAAACAAAGGAAATTGCAGAGAAATAGATTCAGGACCTCAGTTTATGCCCAAAAGCTACTCCACCCCTTGATTTTCAGTTAATAAACCATAAATCTACTTTACTAATTAAACTAAATCATTTTAGCATTCAAATTTTGATAACAGAAATGTAGAATTGGCTGATTTGTGATTAAAAATGATAATCTTTTTTTAGATTATTTTAATAGCCAATAAATCATAAACAATCAAAGATATAAAGCATAAGAGAAATACTATCCATCTCTTGAGATTTCTTTTATTATTTCATTCAATGATTCTGACTTGCCAAAATGAAAAGAGAGAATGTAGTAGCTATTCACCCCTCCTTTTACATCAGCAAATCTTTCACACACTTCTGTTTTCCCACTGAAAGGAAATGCAAATTCCTTTTTATCAGAGGCTAGGTTCCATTAATTTATGTATACTAGTTAAATATTTTAAAAGTTTATCCTAATACAAATTTGGCAACATTCCCACATCAGAGATAAACTGAGCTGAATAGAGCTGATTTCTACCTCTGCCTCAGAGCAACTATCTCACTGATAAGGATACACTGAAATTGAAAAAGGTAAGTAACTTGCATAAAGCTACCCTGATATTGGTAGAACAATGATAAAGATCTAAAACTCTGGCTTCCTTATCTAATGCTCTCTTGAGTGTACCATATAAATAGATTAGTAAAATACTGTATCAGAGAGCTATTGCTGTGTAACAAATGACTCCAAAATTCAGTGTGTTAAAACAATTATTTACTATCTTATATCTGGGTTGGCTGGGATGGTTCTGCTTCAGGCTATACATCTGGCGGGGGGGCTACTACCTTTGTCTAATCTTCCTAGGATCATAGGTTCAGCAGAGAAATTTCTTCCTGTGGAGATGTCAGAAGTGCAAAAATGATCCAAGTGCATCTCCTTGTGCTATATAGACTAACTTCCCATTGGCCAAGGCAAGTCACAATGTCAAGTCCAAAGTCAAAGGAAAGAGATAATAAAGTTACTAGCAAAGGGCAAAAATCTAGGGACAACAATTCATCTTACTACAAATACAAACAGACTGAAGAACATTGAGAAAAAAAAAATTTCATACAGTAAAGTCAACAAAACACAAGGGAGGATTGCTATGAAGAGAAGAGCATCAGGGCGTTACAGTTATGCAAAGTCCAGGGTAATGAATGGAGAGCAAAAGCCTCATCTGAATCAAGTTCATTTATTTAGCTTAAGATGAGGATTAATGCTATAAAATTCTCATTAAATATTAAATCATCTCTCTCATCTAAGCAAATTACCCTAGATATTACTAATGCCAATGAAACTACATCTGGGCTCTAAATTTGAAAGATGTAGATTTGAGGACTAACTGGTGGTATATAAATAGAAAGCTTTACCAAGGACAGATAAGCAAAACATTTCTTTTTCCAATCCTGAAAGTCAGATTACAAATGAATTTTCAGGATTTGACAGGATCACTGAATTTACTTTGAGCCAGAAATTAAACGATACTTTTTTTGCCCAGGTTTTCAAAATGCCAGCCATTTATAATTCTCTCCTCCTCTATGTATGCTCAGGCAGCAAAAGATTTTCCACAGGACTATTCAAAGAACAAATGACCAGATCCCAGACAACTCTAATAGGGGGTGCAAAGTAGGGTTAAAGAAGTCAGGAATGTACATTAAGTCCATATGACATGTTAAGCCCTGTCAATGTGGAAGCGGCATGAAAAACAACCACTGGGGATATTCTGAAGTGGCACCTGTGGACACATGATTAATCAAAAACCAAACTTGGAGTCTATGTAAAAGGAAACAACTATCTGATTACTATCAGTCTTCCCACCATGATGGACAAGTAGAGTGCAAATTATATAAATTCTAGATTCAAGTCTGCATACTATTATAGGAACAAGTCCTAACCCTCACTACTTCACTAGCTGTTATATTTTTGCAAATCACTTTGAGTAACCTCTGTAACCTTCAGTCTCTTCAGATGCCAAATGGAAACAGTAGCACCTATTCCCCTAGTATTGTTGAGACAAATAAATAGAGATAGTGTAAGTGGAGCAGCTAGAATGATGTCTAAAAAGTGACGAAGTTTCATAAAGAGTAGCTAAGATAACATGAGCTATTGTAAGTTTTTACTACACTAGGGGCAGAAAAATTACCAAATTACCTTTTCTTTTCCATTCAGTATGATAATCTAGGGTGCTGCACCAATAGGTATCAACTATTTGAATAATAAATAATGATTTTTTTAAGAATACACCAAAACCAGTTTCAATATACAAATTGGGTAGTTTTAATATGGATCATTGAAAATAAATATTCCCAAATATCAAATTGCGTCACATTGAAGCTACTGCATTTAAAAGTTTTTTCTGGGTTATTCTGAGGCAGATGATCTACATTTTGAGAAAAAAATAAAACAGTATAAACCATGCTCTTGTTTGTTTAAAAGTCAGAAAAAAAAATGTTTTAAAATACTTTAACGGATCCTCACTGAGAGCTCTGTGGATAGGCATTTCTAAAGAGATTAACAACAGCATTATAAATAAAAGTGGATTAGTTCAGGATACACTATTTGTAAGAGAGGAAATTTCCCCTCCTACACTCAGTTCTTTATAGAGTTTGGGACATATCATTCCTCTTTTTGATGTTTCATAATGCAATGAAATAAATGAGGATAATCTTGAGGTAGTAAAATACTTCTGAAAGGTTCTTCTTGGAAAATGATAACAAAAAATAAAGTTTTCAGGCTGGATTTAAAGTCCTAGAAAACAATCTTATGAAAAGGAAAACATTCTTGGACCTGGGAGTGACCCAGTGATGTCATCCAGTGTTCTTATGTGGAACTAAAGTTGCTCAGAGATAGACCATTGTGCCATAGACCACCCATCTTATTTAAAATCACAGTCTGCAAAGTTGTTGTTTTTTTCTTTCTGTTAACTCAGTGCTTGTCAGCCCAGGGTCTCAGGCATGTGAATGAGGAAAAATACAGGTTTCCTAACTACTTTCAGTAATTTAAAGATCTAAAGGGAATTTGCTCATAATCTAGCTATAAAAGGCAAATTTTTAACTTTAACTTTCTTTGTCATTACCTGAAATTGTATAAACTCGGTGTGGAAAAATGCTGATGCTCTCAGGCTGCTCAAAAGATCCACAAGATTCTGGAAAAGATTCAAGGAATGGCTACACTATAAAAAATCACCTCATTGCAAGGTTTTATGGGATATAATCTGTGGACCTGACTCTGACACGAAACCGTTAAGAAGGTACCCAAGAACCTGCTCATTCATACCAAAATGTAGAGAAATTACTCAAATAAAGTTACCCAAAGCAACAAATGGCATTTACTGCCCATTTTAACTTAACTTGCTCATGTATTTGCATCATTACTGAAGGAATGATCTGTGTATTTTTATCATATTATAATAAAATTGGATCATTGATTTAAGTCTCAATGCATGTTTAAATGAAAAATTAGTAACAACTGGTTTTAATAATGAGATGTAACTATTAATTAATGAATCAGTCTACTAAAAAAACATCTCTCAAAATACAAATCTTTGTTGACATTGAGAAGAAAAAAAAATTCCTGAAATTACTATCTCAAACTACCTCTTACTGCAAATCACAATTTAGGTCCCTGAATGACAATTTTTAAGTCCCCAAAGTGAACAGATTTCTAAAAAAGAATAGCTACAAAACATTGACTGTTTTTTACAGAAGTGAACTCCACATTCGGAATGAATAGAACATTTTTTTTTCCCATTAGAAATCCCAAATTTTGAAACACACTGCTTCACAACATAAGATAAATATACCCAGCTAATCTGGCTGTATGGAGCATATAAATTCATCATGAAAAAAAATCATTATGGGAATTCCATATATTTATGGCCTCACCCATTATAGTTAACAACTTGGTTAGTTCGTTAGATCCACACCCAAAATATTACTCCTACTTACTTTTTTGCCAGACATTCATCTTTCATTCCAGTTAAAAGCTTCAGGAATCTTCAGTGGGAAGCCATTTGGCCTTATTTGATCTTGCTTTCTCACAGTATTCATAACGAAGCACTAGGGAAGAGACTGCTGTTCAAAAGAAAAATGTGGTGGTTTCATTAAATATGAACTGCATAGGAATCCTGTTAGCTAAACAACTTCAAAAACAAAAAGAAACCAACTTATCAATTATAAGAATATTAAAAACTACACACACCATGGAAAATGAGAGTTGTTATCAGCATATTAACCATGTGGGGGTGCTACCCAGTAAACTTGCTCAAATTCCACTGTAGTCATCTGAACAACAACAACAAAAAGAAAATATATTTGTTTAGCTGCAACTGGATACAAATTTTGTATATTTTTATATTTTCTGATTTCAAATATATTTTTAGCCTTTTCCATTTTTAAATCTCAATTTCTGATAGCTCAAGTCAGATTTCCTTCCTCTAAAGTCCCAAATTTCAAGAATATCCAACAATAAGAAATCAAAAAATGCCCCAAAGTATTCTCCTAAAATGAATCATTCCTTAAGTATTTAAATTTTGCAAAGGAAGAGAGCTGACAAATTTTATAGATACCTAACGTATTTGGCCCAATATGCTCAGGACTTTAGATAAAATATTTCAATATTTGTAGACATGGCATATACCCAGTTTCAATAAAAAAAAAAGTTCAGAGGGATAGCATAGCCCAAGGGCCACAGCTAATGGATGGCCACACTGAAAGAGCTCCTACACAACAAATTTAAATTTATTACTCTCTGTTACTTGGATGCAGACTTGTACTCAATACACATATTCAATATATTAGAGTTACTAAGTAACAAATAACAAAATCCTAAACTGAACTAGTTTAAACAAAATAAGAAAATTTGTTATCCCAATAAACAAAGTCTAAGAGGAAAGAATTGAGACTGGCTTTGAGAGTGACTAGAATCATTGACTTGGAAGAGGTCACCTGTCTTCCTTCTCTCTACACTGATTCCCTACATGGTAAAGGGCATGGTCCCAGAGTATCATTCTAATATTATAGTCTTGTGGTCTAAGACCCCCCACAATCAACCTGCTTCAGTAAAGAATTCTTTCAGGCAGGATTTCTCAACAGCATTGTAATTGACATTTTAAATTGGATAATTCTTTGCTGTGAGGTCTGTCCTGGACATTAGAGGATGTTTAGAAGACTTGCTAACCTCTACCCACCAATGCCAATAGTACCCCCTTATTCTAAAAATCACAAATGCTTGTGGGTATTGCCAAATGTCTCCCACTTCTGGGTGGAAAAGGCTCCTCCAGTTAAGAAGCACTGCTTTAGAGAGAACTCTGACTAGCCTTTGATTCAAGCATCCACCCTTCCACAATCCTGGTGGTCAAAAACATGGATCTTGTAAGAAGATACAAACTTGAATTCAGACCACATGGCTAGAGTGGGGCAGTGGGGAGGGAGGAAGGAAAGAAAATTCATTGAAAGGGGAAAGGCACAGAACAGACATGGTAACTAGGGAAGTCCAGACTGAGCACTCCCACAATTCATGTCAAAACCATACAAATTATAGCAGGGAAGCCAGACAAAGAAGCTTTTTATCTGACTCTCATGAAGTCTCATGAATTATTTGTGGTCAATGCTCACCTCTTCCATTGCATTGAATATGATTTCTACATTCTAATTGCTTTTTCCCCAAACTTGATATTTCAAGTAAATTTTTATTGACATAAAATACTTGTACATATTTATGGAGGAGGGTGTGATAATTCAGTACGTGAATACAGTGTATAATGATCAAATCAATGTAACTGGCATTTTCCTCTCCTTCAACATTTACTATTTCTTTGTGTTGAGAACTTTCAAACTCTTTTCTTCTAGTCTTTAATAAAATATACAGTGTATTGTTGTAAGCTATAGTTACCCTAACAAGCACACTTTTAAGTTGCGCAGGAAGTCCATTTATTTAATGTATAAGATAATAAAAATAGCATTCATTGGGCACCTATTAACTTCCAGCACCTGAGCATCTATCATTTATCTTAGTCCTCATGGTAGTCCCATGAAATAACTCTGTTGTTATCCCTCCTAAGTGACTTGCCAAGGTGATCAAGGTAGGATTTCAAAAATTTCTGTCTGATACTGTAACTGATGCTCTTGTCCACAAGAATGCTACCAGGAGTTTTGCAAGATGCAACACTAAAGAACCAGAAAATAAATAATAGAAGTAAACATGGTTCTTCTTTTCCCTTTTCTCCAGTTTTATTTCCCTCCCACCTACACTCCACTCCTCATTCCTACACACACACACACACACACACACACACACCCTTCCTTAGATATAAAGAAAAAAAATCACTGAGACATTTTTCAAAGGCAAATTGCTAATAAGTAGAAACAATCAATTAACTCAAAAACTAAACACTGCAAAGGGTAGGCAAGGGTTAATCAGCTTTCATTCCCATTCAATTATGGCCCATTTTAGTTGATGTTTCTGAAGCAGAAGGGCAAAGGGTGGGCTAGATAATTGCTCTGAAATATATTGCCCAGGGGATCAGCATTATGACAGGCAGAATTATTTTATAGAAAATTAGAAAAAGTAATTGCAAACCCTAAGTGTTTCACAGCATTATAAAGTAATCCCAACAAAATCAACCCTAGGAAAGCTCATCAACCCCATGAGCCCAGGAAGGTTTGAACCTGAGGACAGCTTCCACAGAGGATCTTTGTTCTTTGGATAGGAAGCCCTGAGAAGAAATTAGAGTTGGTGGAGACTCCACTAATGCCATCAGTTCCAATTCCATTTGGGGGGTTTTGAATTGGATTCATTTAAATTAGTCATCTCTTTGATCTCGGTTTCCTCAACTTCTAAAATTTGTGGATTAGGTTTTATGCTCACTAGAATCTAATTTATCTTACAGCCTGTGTTGAGAGACTGCTGTGTTGATGCCAAAGGACATCTCTTGATCCTACTTAGCTTAATCTGAATGGACGTTAGTGCTTCTCTTGGCAACCCCAATTCAGTCTGGTCAGAAGAAATTCCATATGTGATTTTGTAATATATCTGCAAAGAAGAGGATCTGGACCAGCAGAACCCGCACTTCATGGCTTATAATTCCCTGCCTTGATATTTAACATGGTTCTCCAAGAGACCTGCTGCAGGGTTCTATCTTAATTTCCTTGTTGCACTACCTTCTTTTATCCTTCAGCCTGGACATAGAAATCGTCTTGGGTCATATTTTACAGCTCATCATCTTGTGACTTTTGCCAGCTCTCTGCTTCTGTCAGTTTCTTCCTCTTCTTCCATCAGCCCCTAAGCTTATCTGTAATGAAGTTGTGTTGAGGGCCAGCCGGGATGACGCATGGCGTTTTTGCCGGAAGTAGTGGTTGAGAGGTGACGCTAGCGAGCCATTAAGATGATGACTTTTGAGTTCTGGCGGAGTTCCCGTTGAGTTCCGCTTGAGCTCTCGTGGGGATTCCCGGAGAGTTCCCATTGGTTGGGGAAGTGCCAGAGGAGGGATATTTCCGGTTATGGGTTCCTGGAGGAGCCACGTGGCGTTCGGGGGAGTTCCCGGGAGCGTGTGTGGAGTCTGCTGGTGGAGTTCAGAAATAAAGTTTGTTCCTGCTTCAGTGGCTTGTGATTTGTGCCCAGCCAGACTGGGGCAAAGTTGGGATTCCCATCCCCCAAAACAATGTTTTCTAACATTAATTATTTTCAGTTTGTTTTTCAGTTCCTGAAGCGGACATACAAATTCAGGGCAAAGCACAGAGCCCTTACATGACACGTCTTAGTGTGTCCCATAATTCTGTACCTACCATAGCCCCAGTAGCTCAAATCATACTTAAGGTCCTTCCAGTGATAACATTCTATGGTGTCATGATACTACAGCCATGATAGTGAACATATACATACAGCAAAAGAGACTTGCTGAGCAGTAAAGGGCTAGATCATACACGGAACTTCTAAAACAGTCCTTTAAGAGGGGCAAATTGGTTTCAGATTTTCCACATGTAAACAACTACTTGATACCATTGTCAGCAATCAAAAGACAGACATGAAGCTCCATTCCCCCAGAAGGTACAATAAAATGCAATTTTTCTTTGGCATGTAGGCCAATCACAGAATGATGGGAAATGCCTAGGATCCTGAGCAATTTCTCTATTCCCTGAAAATGAGTGAGAGCCCATCTACACTTTCTTTGTGATGTATTAATCACCATGACTAACACTTTACTAAACCTTCTTTTATTCTTTTGGATCGGAGGGGTGTATGGCAATGGGGTAAGATGCTTTTGAAAAAATCCATCAGAACAAATATGTCCAGATTAATGGACTTTCACAAAGAGCAGGCCCTTCTCCTAACAATACCACACACACCCAAACTCCTCTTAGACTATCCCTTGGGAAATACTTTTTTTCTTTTTGTTTTGTTTTGTTTTGTTTTTTATAACATTGGGAATTGAACCCAAGATCCCATACAAAACACCAACGTATATCCCAGCCCTAGGGAAATACTTTCCAATGACAGTTTATTAACTATATTTACAAAAAAATCTATTATTTTCTATTGTAGCATACATTTGGAAAAAATAAAAGTGCCAACCTGATTACCCAGCTTAATGTGCCATTTATATTTGCAAGGTTTACCATGAAATACTGGAATGTTTCCAAAAATGAAAATGACCCATAAAGTCTTACAACTATGGAAAATATTTACACACTGTGCAAGATCTTAGGAGAAAATTGTAAAAGAGATTTCAAAGCTTATTTCCTTGGTGACAATGTCAATTGCAGGAAGTTAGTAGTTTCTCAAGATAAATATATTGAAGGCTTTGCTACTCATTAGGAAGTATACATTCTGGCCTGTGTGTTATGTGTTTATTTTCAATTTAGGCATCTCTCATATTATTTATTCATCTTTATAACATTTTTGTTTCAGAAAGAATTTAAAACAGTACATAAAGGAAACAAAGAATGAAAATTAAAATTGAAGAAAAAAAATAAGTGAAAAGAAAAACACATTAAGGGACATAATCAGAGAACAGAAATGAGGTTTAAATTGCACATGATAGTGTGAACTTGTGACCCACAATGTGGCTGGCAGCCAATGGGAAAAGGAAAACCGAGTCAGCTACACAATTCACAATGTTCATAAGAAAGGAAGCAAATCAACTGCTCAGGAAGAATTATGTCATTTACAGGGTTTACTTTTTTTCCCATTAACTCAGAGGCAGTGCCAGTGGAGCTTTTCTTCAGAAAATGGTTTGGGATCATTCTATGTCACAGGTGAATAAATGAATGAGGCCCCAAATTCTGATCCATGTGGATTATTCTATGGAATATGGATGCACTACCCCTTGCTTTAAAAATTTTGAGGCATGTGAAACTAGACATTTGCCTTAATCAAAATAAGATTTCGATAAAGAATGCCTAATCTGAATTATGCTAATTCCACCAAGAAAATAAAGTGTTTTCAAATGCCTAATGTTATTTGATTAGGTTATTGTCATATAACATTAGTTAAGTAATATAAATCATCAAAATTTAAAGACTGTCACCCTAAAATATCTTTAACATAGAATGGGGTTTTTTATTTTATTTTTTATTTTTTTAGTAAGCTTTCTCATTGCTTTGATCAAAAGACATGACAAGAACAACACAGAGAAGGAAAAGCTTATTTTGGCTCATGCATTCAGAGGTGCAGTCTAAGGTCAGTTGACTCCATTGCTCTGGGCCCAAGATGAGGCAGAACCTTATGGTGGAAGAACATTGGCAGTGGAAGGCAGCTCAGGACATGGCCACCAGGAAGGAGAGAGAAAGAGAACTTCACTCATCAGAGACAAAATATAACCTCAATGGCATACCCCCTCCCCACACATTGCCATGACTCACCTCCTCTAGCCACACCTCAACCTGCCTACAGTTACCACCCAGGTAATCCACATCAGCAGATTAATCCCCTGATTATATTACACTTCTCATAATCACATTATTTTGCCCCTAAAACTTCTTGCATTCATACATGAGGTTTAAAGGACACCTCATATTTAAACCATAATATGTTGCCTCTGACCCCCCAAAACTCATGCCCATCTTACAATGCAAAATACATTTCATCCATTTCCAAGATTTTCCACAGTCTTCATAGTTCCAGGATTGGCCAATAGTCCAAGTCCCAAATCTCACCTGAGACACAAGACAAACTCTTAGCCATGAGAATACAGAGCAAAAGTAACATATATACAGTATATAATGGTATAGCATAAACATTTCTATTCCAAAAGAGAGAGATAGGAGCATTGAAAGAAAGAATGGTACCAAAGCAAGGCTGAAATTTGGCTGGACAAACAAGTCTTGAAGCTCCACATCCACCATCTGGGGCACATAGCCCATATGGCCTCTCTCTTGACTTGTTTCTGCTCAATTTCTATAGCTTTCCTCAGCAGGCATCCCACATTACTGTCTTTTCTTAATCTCAGGGGTCTCCACTGCATCTTTGACTTCCTTCTCACATCTTCATGCATCACCCTCTCAGGGACAGTCAGCAGGGATTCTGTCTCTACTACACTTTGCCTGGACTCCCAGGTCTTCCTTTGCAATCTCAGTGGAAGCCTCCATGACCCTCTAATTCTAGCATCCTGCATTCCCACAGAACTAGTACCATGTGGTTGATACCAAGGTTGTCGCTATCTTAAGCAGTAGCCAAGGACCACAGCTACAGCAGCCTCCAAGTGACTGTGCTACTGAGCATGGTGAGAGAACTTCCTACGCTCCCATGTAAGAGCAGAGCACTCCACAGTCTCAAAGTATTTTTACTTCTACACCCTTGAGGGGGCAATGGGTGTGGTCTTGCCAATTCCTGAGATGCTGTCAAGTCCTCTTTCCTGTTGTTTCTATGAAAAGTACTTAGCATCTCTAGTTGTTTTATTTCTTGAACAAGCACAACTTCCTTTGCCCCAGTTTTACACCTACTTATCTGGCCAAACCACCAAGTTTTTCAAATTGTTAGACTTTGCTTTCTTCTCCTGATTACCACAGGAGACTTGGATAGAAACTACTAACAATATCCATGCCACATTCTGAATGTTGTGCCTTGAAATTTCCTCTGCCCTATTAATTAGTATGTTACCATTAAATTCACCCTCAAAAAACAAGTCTCAGTACATGGGCCAATGTAGACAACCTCTTTGCCAGAACATAACATGAATGGATTTTAGTACAATTTTCAATACATTCCTCTGTTTCTTATGAAACCTCATGATCCCAGTTTTTACTACCTACAATCCGTTTGGCCTTCTGGTCTTCTGAGCTCCCACCAGAATGGCCCATGAAGCTTTCTTTACAATAACCTAAAGCTGTCCAGCTTGAATCTCTAAACTTTTCAAAATTTCTCCCACAAACTCCAAAAAGCGCCAAAAGCTTCTGAGCCACATGGTCAGGTTAGTCACAGCAATGACCCACTTTCTCAGCACCTGCTTCTGTTTTAGTCAGTTTTTTGTTTTTGTTTTTGTTTTTGTTTTGTTCTCATTGCTGTGACCAAAAACCTGACAAGAACAACATAGAGAAAGAAAAATCTATTTTGGCTCACGTTTTTAGAGTTTCAGTCCCTGGTCAGTCGACTCCATAGCTCTTAGCCTGAGGTGAGGCAGAATCTTATGGTGAAAGGGCATGATAGAGAGAAGCAGCTTAGGACATAGCCACTAAGAAGTAGAAAGGGGGAGAGAATGGAAATATTAATCTAAAAGGTAGATCCTCAGTGGCTTACTTCCTCCAGTCACACCCTAACTGCCCCCAGTTACTGCCCAGTTAGTCCATATCAGTAGCTTAATCCGCTGATTAGGTTACACCTTTCATAATTGAATCATGTCGCCTCTGACAATTCTTGCATTGCCTCACACATGAGCTTTTGGAGAACACCTCACATCTAAATGATGACAGGTTTATATGTCTTCTCTTTTAAAGTCGATTTTTTGGGGGGTGAGTACTGAGGATTGCTTAAATGTCCATCAATATGGCAATGATTGAAAAGGTGTGCCATATCCCAGAATACTATGGGAATACTAAAAAGAATTAGAGTTAAACCGATCCTTAAGAGAAGATTCTAAAATTTACGTGCATTCTTTTTCTGGTTGCTCTATGAATTCTGATCCTTTGTGTTCTATTTGTTGATTCTGGCAGCTTTCTTTCATGCTGTTAGTTTTTCCAAAGCATTTAGTGATTCTTGGTGATGTGTGTATTTTGTTTGGGGGGTTTTCTGTCTGAAAATACTGTGTTTGCTACTGTTTATTATGGGGAGAGGAGGAGGTGCGGTTTGGCAAGACAGACCTACAGTTTGTCTCCTTGACTTTGGGTTCCTGCTTTCCATGTAATAATAGCTACCTGGGATACAGCTCATTTTTCAGGCTGCAGTGCTCCCACTTATTGCCTCTATAGGGGACAGATAATACTGCTATCTGTGCTTGGCACAATATGGGTAAAGGGATGTTGCTAAGTCTCCTTGCTTCTCCTGTGGCACCTCACACAGTCACTCTAAGGGCTATTTCAGAACCTCTACCTCCTCCTCTATTAGCCTCTCCTAACTAAACCTCTCCTGAGAGGTCCATTCCAAACCAATCTGAACAGATTATTTCAAGAATTTCTTGTAATATACATCCATCTAGAGGATCCCCTCTGGTGTTCTAGCATTGATATAGATTTACTTTTAAATACTATGTTTTGCATCATTTCCAGAAATTTGGAGTGGAAATGGGAGGCAGCTCACTCTCAGTGTGTGCTAAGCTCATTCTCTACAGGTAGTACATTGTAGAAGCACTCTATGTTCAGTCTCCTCCTGCACTCTCCTCCATAAAAATTAATTAGAACTTCCATTGGGACAAGGTTGACACAATGGATTAATGTAAGGGGCATCTGCATTCTTATAATACTGATTTTTTTCAATATCTGAGTAGGTGTTTCTTTCTCTCCATATATATTCTCTATAAATAGTTTTAATTCTGTCCACATGACCTAGTCCACTTCATGTTGCTATAACCAAATTCCTGAGGCTATATACTTTATAAATAAAAGAGATTTCTTTAGCTCATAGTTTTAGAGGTTGAAAATTCAAGATTGGGCTGCCCCTACCCAGCTGGGAAATGTAAAGGGAACTGAACTTATGCAGAAGGGGCCAAGAAAGTGGAGTGGCCTAGCTTTATAATAATCCACTCTTTCACAACTTCCAAGGAGCAAAAATGCATTCCTACAAGAAAAGTATTAATTCCTCATAAAAGCACAAGCTCTTCCACTGGACCTTCCCTCTTAAAGGTTTCACACCACCTCTCAGAATTTCCACTCTGGGGTATTCCAACATATGAATATTTTAGGGCACAAACTGAAATCAGAGCAACACAATTTTTGTTATTTATTCCTAGATAGTTTATGCTTTTGTTGGTATTGCGAATGGAACCTTCTTTTCCATTAAAATTTCTAGCCAATACCTGTTGGTACATTAGGAAAGCTATTGATTTTGATATATTCATTTTTTTTAACTGACCACCTGGTTCAGCACTTTTATGTTTTCTAATCATTTTTCAATTGATTCTTCTAGAGTTGCCAGGGAGCTGATTATGGGACATTAAACAATATATGTGTGCCACCATTTCCATTTTGATATTGTTTGTAATGAAAAAAGTAGAAAATAATATGAATCTCCATCAATAGGAAAATAAGAAATAGATTAATTAAGTTATGGATGTGTATAGATGATAAAGCACCATGCCACCTTTGAAAATAAACATGTGTGAAAAGACATTCACACATGAGGAATGGAAAAGACAAGGATAAGAGATAGCATAAATATTTTGATCCAATGTTACCACTGTTACATAAAACTATTTAGTGCATATGCAAATAGAAAAGAATAATTTAGACAGCTACACAATCAAATATTTAAAATAATTGTCTCCAGAATGGCTTTCTCCTAAAAATCCTACAATAACAATATATTACTTTTGCAATAAGAAGACAATAATAAAGGTTATTTTCAGATGTATGTTACTGGATGGTTTGTTATCATCCATAGCCATCAGTATCTGACACAGGCCTTCTTCCCATTCTGACCTACACAAAGTCAGGTCCTGTGGAGAGATGAGTAGTCTAGCCAAATGGGACTCTTCCATTGGATTAGGGAAATCTGTGGAGAGAATGGTAATGGATAATTTTCAGGGACCACCATAAAAGAGATGAGCTGCACAGAGTTTAAACTGAATTAGCTTATGAAGATTTTTCATGAAGTAATATCTGATATGGGATAAACCCAGCCAGGCTATTAACCCAAGATTATCTCAAACATTTACACTTCTCAGTATCCAGTGGGTTTTATGTAAATTATCTATCTCATGTGGCCACAGTTAAATTTTAGTGGGAGAGGGTGGAGAATATAAGTCAGTGATAGAGAACTTGGCTAGCATGCTTGAGGCTCTGGGTTTGATCCCTGGCATCACATACATACATACATACATACATAAGTTAATAAACACCAAAAGCTATTTTGATGGGAGAAGATCACTAATAATTAATGCTAGAAATTTAACATTTGCAAAGGCTTTCTGCTTTTAGAAATGGGGCTGGCCAAATGAGAAGAAATACCCCTGAGAGCTGCTATCCATATTCTAGATACTAATTTATACCTGTGGCAAAAATTCTATTATATAAATATGAATAGATTTCAGATGGTTGAACATATGCCTGTACTATAGTTAAAATGGTCTCAGAAATGTAGAGTCTTATTTCTGAAAAGTGCTTTACTGGTTATAGAGTGCAGTCAGAAACAGGTAAAGCTAGTGACTTGTCTAAAATATTCTCACATATGGATAATTACAAGAAGTCAAGACTCTTTTCTTAAGTTCTTTGGGTATAGACCGAGGAGAGGGACAGCTGAGTCAAATGGTGGTTCCATTCCCAATTTTCCAAGAAATCTCCGTAGTGCTTTTCATACTGGCTGCACCAATTTGCAGTCCCACCAGCAATGTATGAGTGTACCTTTTCCCCCACATCCTAGCCAACACTTGTTTGTATGCATAATTACGTCTATTCTGACTGGATTGAGATAAAATCTCGGTCTATACCCAAAGGACTTAAGAACATCATACTAGAGGGACACAGCCACATGGATGTTTATAGCAGCACAATTCACAATAGCTAAACTGTGGAACCAACCTAGATGACCTTCAATAGATGAATGGATAAAAAAAAATGTGACATATATACACAATGGAATATTACTCATCAATAAAAGAGAATAAAATCATGGCATTTGCAGGTAAATGGATGGAGTTAGAGAAGATAATGCTAAGTAAAGTTAGCCAATCCCCCCAAAAAAACAATGCCGAATGTTTTCTTTGATATGAGGAGGGTGATTCATAGTGGAATAGGGAGCGGGAGCATGGGGGGAATAGACGAACTATAGGTAGGGCAGAGGGGTTGGAGGAGAAAGGATGGGGCATGGGGTAATTAATGATGGTGGAATGTAATGATCATTACTATCCAAAGTACATGTATGAAGACACAAATTGGTGTGAATATACTATGTATACAACCAGAGATATGAAAAATTGTGCTCTATATATGTAATAAGAATTGTAATGCATTCTGCTGTCATATATAAATTAAAAAAAATTTTAAAAAGACTCTTGCCATGGTATAAACCATTAATTTATTGTTAACCTAAGCAACAAAAAGATGCATGCTATTGACAAAAGAAGTGTTGATTTTTGTTGTTCTAAAGATGTTATATAAACACCTCATCCCATATTTACAACAAACCTCTAAGGGGCTTACCATTATCTCTGTCTGTGGTATGAAAAGAAAACCTGGAAAGGAGAAGGCAGAGAGTCAGGGGAGGGGCGGGTTGAAAAACTTTTCCTAACATTTGAGTTTGCTTCTGCTACATACAGAAGGCATTCAGGAGTTCCTCTCTGCTTTCTAACCTGTAAGAGTTGCTTTTGCTATTCTGGGTCTTTTATTTTTCCATATGAATTTCACGATTGCTTTATCTATTTCTACAAGAAATGCCGTTGGGATTTTGATTGGCATTGCATTAAACCTATAGAGAACTTTTGGTAATATCGCCATTTTGATGATGTTAGTTCTGCCTATCCATGAACAGGGTATATTTTTCCATCTTCTAAGATCCTCTTCTATTTCTCTCTTTAGGGTTCTGTAGTTTTCATTGTATAAATCTTTCACCTCTTTTGTTAGGTTGATTCCCAAGTATTTTATTTTTTTTGAGGATATTGTGAATGGAGTGGTTTTCCTCATTTCCATTTCAGAAGTTTTGTTGCTGATATACAGGAATGCCATTGATTTATGCGTGTTGATTTTATATCCTGCCACTTTGCTGAATTCATTTATTAGTTCTAGTAGTTTCTTTGTAGACCCTTTTGGGTCTTCTAGGTATAGAATCATATCATCCGCAAATAGTGATAACTTAAGTTCTTCTTTTCCTATTTTGATGCCTTTAATTTCTTTCATCTGTCTAATTGCTCTGGCCAGTGTTTTGAGAACTATATTGAATAGAAGTGGTGATAGAGGGCATCCCTGTCTTGTTCCAGATTTTAGAGGGAATGCCTTCAATTTTTCTCCATTCAGAATGATGCTAGCCTGAGGCTTAGCATAGATAGCTTTTACAATGTTGAGGTAAGTTCCTGTTAGCCCTAGTTTT
>NW_026000241.1:25478173-25484592 GCF_001458135.2 Marmota marmota marmota
TGTCTTTACTGAGGCACTTCCCAATGATGGTTTTGGTTATTGTTTTTCATTTCTTCCTCATGTAGTGTTTTGCTCAAGATGCTTTGCAATGCTGGTTTTCTGGCTGCAAATTCTTTTAACTTTTGTTTATCATGAAAGATTTCTAACCTGTAAGATAAAAGGCCTATATTTATTCCATCACAGCCTATATGTATTTTTTTGAACAAAAGACAGTTTGGTTGCCCCTTAAAATGATTTATTATCTGTTGGTTATTTAATTCTTTATCATAAGTTACTTTTAATTTTTTGTTTGTTTTAATTAGTTACACATGATAGTAGAATGCATTTATGCACTTTGATATATCGTACATAGATGGAATATAATTTCTCATTTTTCTGAGTGTACATGTTGTAGAATCATATTGGTCATGTAGTCACATATATACATATAGTAACAATATCTGTTTTATTCTACCATCATTTCTATCCCTATATCTCCCCACCTCGTCCCTCCCCATCACTTCCCTTTACCTAATCTAAGGTAATGCTATTCTTCCCTAGTGCCCCCAACCTTATTGTAAATTAGCATCCACGTATTAGAGAAAACATTTGGCCTTTGGTTTTGTGGAAAATTGGCTTATTTCGCTTAGCATGATATTCTCCAACTCCAACCATTTACTGGCAAATGCCACAATTTTACTCATCTTTAAAGCTGAGTAATTCCATTGAGTATATATATCACATTTTCTTTATCCATTTATTTATTTAAGGACACCTAGATTGGTTCTATAGTCTAGCTATTGTGAATTGAGCTGCTATAAACACTGATGTTGCTGCATCATTACAGTATGCTGATTTTAAGTCCTTTGGGTATAAACCAAGGAGTGGGATAGCTGGATCAAATGGTGGTTCCATCCCCAGTTTTCTGATGAATCTCCATACTGCTTTCCATAGTGATTGCACCATTTTGCAGTCCCACCAGTAATGTATGAGTATACCTTTTTCCCCACATCCTCGCCAACATTTATTGTTGCCTGTATTCTTGATGATTGCCATTCTGACAGGAGTGAAATGAAATCTCCGAGTAGTTTTGATTTGCATTTCTCTAATTGCTAGAGATGTTGAACACTTTTCATATGTTTGTTGATCAATTGTATTTCTTCTTCTGTGAAGTGTCTGTTCAGTTCCTTAGCCCATTTATGGATTGGGTTATTTGTTTTTTAGGTGTTAAGTTTTTTAGTTCTTTATATATCCTAAAGATTAGGATATATAATCTTTCCATCTTCTGAAGTTTTCTTCAATTTCTTTCTTTAGTGTCCTGTAGTTTTCATCATAGTCTTTCACCTCTTTTGTTATATTGATTATCAGGTATTTTATTTATTTTTTCTTTTTATGAGGCTATTGTGAATGGAATAGTTTTTCTAATTTCTCTTTCAGTGGACTCATCACTGATGTATAGGAATGTGTTTGATTTATGGGTATTGATTTTATATCCTGCTACTTTGTTGAATTCATTTATTAGTTCTAGAAGTTTTCTGGTGAAATTTTTGCATTTTCTAGATATAGAATCATGCCATCAGCAAATAGTGATAGTGTGAGTTCATTTTTACCTATTTGTATCCCTTTAATTTCTTTCTTTTGTCTAATTGCTCTGACTAGAGTTTCAAGGATGGTGTTGAATAGAAGTGGTGAAAAAGGACATCCTTGTCTTGTTCCAGTTTTTAGCAGAAATGCTTTCAATTTTTTTCCATTTAGAATGATGCTGGCCTTGGGTTTAGCATATATTGCTTTTACAATGTTGAGGTATGTTCCTACTATCCCTAGTTTTTCTAGTGTTTTGAACACAAAGGTGTGCTATATTCTGTCAAATGCTTTTTCTGCATCTATTGAGATGATCATATGATTCTTGATTTTTAAGTCTATTAATATGATGAATTACATTTATTGATTTATGTATGTCGAACCAACTCTGCATCCCTGGGATGAATTCCACTTGACCGTGGTGGACTATCTTTTTAATATGTTTTTGTATGAGATTGCCAGAATTTTATTGAGAATTTGTGTATCTATGTTCATCAGGGATATTTATCCAAAGTTTTCTTTCCTTGATGTGTCTTTGTCTGGTTTTGGTATCAGGGTGATATTAGCCTCATAGAATGAGTTTGGAAGGGTTCCCTCCTTTTCTATTTCATGGAATACTTTGAAGAGTATTGGTGCTAATCCTTCTTTGAAAGTCTTGTAGAACTCGGCTGATTATCCATCTGGTCCTGGGCTTTTCTTGGTTGGTAGGCTCTTGATGGTGTTTTCTATTTCATTACTTGAAATTGATCTATCTAAATCATGTACAACCTCCTCATTCAGTCTGGGTAGGTCATATGTCTCTAGAAATTTGGCGATGTCTTTGATAGTTTCTATTTTATTAGAGTATAAATTTTTAAAATAGTTTCTAATTATCTTCTATTGGTTTCAAATAACCATACCTAATCTAAACCTTCTAAAACAGTAAGAAAAAGGCATTTTCTCATATTATATGAAATGCAGAGGTAAGGTAGGCTCTGCTTTGATTGACACAATGAACAAAATCTCATTGAAGGCCTAAGTTCTTTACTTCTGAGTTCTCAACACTTCTTCTTCACTTTGTCCTCCTCTGTGGCTTCCCTTATGGTCTCAGGATGCCCATAACTAATACAGCATCACCCAGACTTAATGACATATGCCCACATCTCTTGCTAATTAACTCTCTCAGAAGCTCTCACAGACATCTATTCATCAAGTCATGTGCCCACTCTTTCAACCTGTCCCTAGAAAAACACAGAGGACTTCCTTGATTGATCCGAACTAATCAAGACCCAGTCTCCAGAGCTGGAATTGGAGCAGCTTTCCAAGAAGTTTGCTGTCATGTGAAGAAGACATGTAATTGAACTGAATCATAGGGGTCTCATAAGATAAAGATGAAGAACAGGAAGGCTGGGTAGACAACCAACAGTGCTAATCACATAACAGAAGACAAGTTCAAGATCACTCCAGCCACACCAGCCCACTCATGGTCCCCAGCATTTTCATGTCTGTATCCTTTGTTATTAATAATCACTTTATGAGGAATGACCCACTTACTGTTTTTTAGTCAGCTTTTTCGCTTCTATGAATAAAGGACTCAACCGGCACAATTGTAGAGGAGGAAAGATTTATTAGGGGCTCATGGTTTCAGAGGTTTCCATAGCAGCAGGCTCCATTCTTTGGGGCTCAAAGTGAGGCAGGACATCATGGAAGAGTGTTGCACAGGGAAGCAGCTCACATGGTGATCAGAAACCAAAGAGACTCCACTCACCAAATACAAACATATACCCCATAGCCATGGCCCCATTGAACCACTTCCTCCAGCCACACCCACCTGCCTCCAGTTACCACTCAGTTAATCCCATTAGGGATTAATTCATTGATTAAATTAAGGCTATACCCCAATTATTTCTCCTCCAAATCTTCTTGCACTGTCTCACACTGTCTCCCAGTGTGGTAATGCAGCATTTTACATTGTCTCACATCTTTCTTTACTTTTTCCTTTCTTCTCTCTCATGCTCTAGACTACATCTCCCAAATAAAACCTCAGCACTTCACCCTTGCCTAGGGCTCTGCTGTCTTGGAACCCAGGCTATTGATACAGGTTATTGCTGATGAGTTCTGCCCCCTCACATGTATAACATTAGAGAAGCATGCCAAGGCAAGCATATAAAGCAGGGCTTAATTAAAAAGGGTAACATAGCCTTCCCCTGGGAGGAAGAAGAAGGCCATAGCTGGTAACCTGGTATCCCAAGAAGAGAGGCATTCTGCTTTTTTTTTTTTAATCTGTCCTGGGCTTCTTTTGTTCTCCTGCTCTCTTCCCCTTATTTCTCTCCTTCCTGCATATGTGACTAGGCCCAGGAAATGCTTGGTGGGATGACCAAAATGTGGGAAACTGGTGGGCTGAAGGGGGAAGGGCAGGATGGAGCAGCCCAGGACACATCAACAACTTTATAACTCCTGGTAGAGAGGGTAATTCCTGGGACAGGTTACCTTAGCAACAGGTTAGAGCAGAGGCAGGTTCTTGATAAGGGTGGAGGAAGGGCTCTGAAGGCATTAACATTCAATCCTTTAAGGGACAGTCTCCAACTTCCTGGACTCACTCAAATTGGCCTCCTTGATCTGACCTGACTCGATTTACCTATCTATACTGACTGCCTGTCTAATTCTAGCTTCAATATGACAGATTTCACAGAGAAATGTGGGATACTTTTCTCTCTAGGTATATTCTTCTCCACCAGACATTTCCTTAGCCTAAAACAGTATGTAAAACATTCTAGCTTTCATCTCACAAGATCTGGTTTTGTTTAGGGACATATCAACAATGCAATACCTTGAACTGTACATACATATTTATAAAAATGTAAAACTATCCTATAATATATAAAATCCAGAGGCAAACAGCATGACTTTGCAGCAAAAGCAATATCCAAGTCTTCCTCAATGTGCATCACTGGCTGGCTGACTGATGTTTAAACAAATCACAAGACAGTGATTTTATCCAATCAAAATTCAGAAGTGCTTTGAGTCCCCAGACTTCTTGTTTATCTCATTTATCAGAACTCAGGGACTAAATTTACATAGTAGGTTATGTAGAATTTTATATGCTACAGAAGTCAACTAAAAAAAGTCGATCGGTCATGGATAATGACAAATGAAATAATCACAAGAATGACTGTAGTTAGAGAGAAAGCGACAAGGTCAGAAAATGGGAACCAGATGAGGCAAAAATAACTTTTAAGTGCTTGGCTGTAAAAGAATGCATTTGACTTCATGTATGACATTCACCTGAGGACTTCTTTGACAGGGCCAAATGCCCTTCCCTACTTTGGAGTTACCACTGCCCTCTGGCCTGGCTGCTTATTGTGTGTTCTTGTTATGCCTTTCTTCATGTTTTCCCTTTCCTCTCTTTCAAAAGCCTCTGTACACCATTAGACAATGGGTGACACATTACATCCCATGGACCAATTCAGACTCCCTCCTGGTTCTTGGTGTGTGTGTGTAGTGCTGGGGATTGAACCCAGGGTCCTGTGCATGTGAGGCAAGCACTCTACCAACTGAGCTATATCCCCAGCTGTGTCACTCCTGGTTCTTGTATGGCCTGTCAGCTGTGAATGGATTCTACAGATGAACATTTGTGATCAGTGATGATGGAAAACCCCAATTTTGAATCCTAATTAAACAAGAGGCTGCCTACACTATTCCCCCAACAACAAGGATCTATTCTCGAAACGGGAAGATGGCGGTGAAGGGAGTGCATTACCCCCGTGTACCGCATCACTGTGCGGGAGAATGACAAGTTAGAAAGGCTAAAAGCTATCTTGTTAGGAATTTTCCAGCTGTGCAATAAACATACTAAGTGCTGAATTCTGGGTTTGAGACGGGGGAAGGAAGCAGTCCAATTCGGTTCTCCACACTGGTCAGACCACAGAGGAAGCCAGCGGCCACCATCTTGGAGAGCTGACGTCACCATCCCTGTTTTCGACTGATCACAGCACATTCAGCCATAGAACAGGTAATTTCAGGCTGCCATTCGCCTGCGGCTCGCAGACAAATTACTCAGGCTCAGTACTAATTAACCCACGGAAACTGCTTCTTGGAGCCTGCTCCTATGAGAACATACACCGAGCACGGAGCAGCCAAATTCGGGCTCCCGGAACTGCTCTGGCCCAGGGCTAAAGAATCCGCGGAAACTGCTTCTCAGTCCGGGTCCTGCTGAATACTGTGGAGGTAAATACCAACTGAGCCTTCATAGGCAGTGGCAACAGGACTGAGATGGGGCTTGTGAGGGCTGGTCAGGACTCACCCATTGCTTTGGTCACCCGGCAAACGGAACGAAATGCTGCCATTCGCATGGGATACCAACATGGCAGAGATCTGATGTCATCAGAAAGCGGCAGAGGAGAGAACTTCATCAATACCAGTGGCGACAGAAACAGTTGGTCTCCTGGTAAAGAAAGTGAGTCACAAATACCCGAGTCTCTCTCACTTTGACATCAACCCAGAGGGGCAGAGCAGAGGCGCCGCCCGTGCCCAGAACAGGCCCAGTGGCCCGCCGGCGTGACCCCAATTGGAGTAGGGGCAGAGCAGAGCCGCCACCCGCGCCCGCAAGGTAGGCAGACCTGCGACCAACCGGCAGAACAGGACCAGTGGTCCGCGGGCGTGGTAGGAGGGGCAGGGCAGAGCCGCCACCCGTGCCTGCAAGGTAGGCAGACCTGCGACAGACCAGCGGATCAGGCCCATCGGCCTGCCGGCGTGGTACACACGTCACCCCAAGTGGAGTAGGGGCAGAGCAGAGCTGCCGCCCGTGCCCGGAACAGGCCCAGCGACCTGCTGGCGTGATAGTCATGACACCCCAATTGGAGTAGGGGCAGAGCAGAGCC
>NW_026000241.1:25487391-25530551 GCF_001458135.2 Marmota marmota marmota
CTAGTATGGCAATATGTAAATCAATGGATGTGTAACTGATGTGATTCTGCAATCTGTATACGGGGTAAAAATGGGAGTTCATAACCCACTTGAATCAAAGTGTGAAATATGATATATCAAGAACTATGTAATGTTTTGAACAACCAACAATAAAAAATTTAAAAAAAAACAAACAAGGATCTATTCTCCTCATAAGAGACCCGCATTGCCAAAAAATATATAGATTATCATTAATAGATTGAATCACTTCAAAAATTTATGGATTTTTCTTTTCTCCCTTGTTCTAGAGATATCTAGACTAGATCCTTCATTTTGCTTCCTGACCCACAAAACCTAAAATACTTTCTGTCTTGCTCTGTATAAAGAAAATGTACTAACCCCTATTTTGGAAACCAAAGCAGCCAAGAAAAAAAAAAAAATCCTATTTAGCATCTCGATTATACAGACCCACAAAACAAAAACACCACCAACAAAACCCCTGATGCCCAGATAAGGGCAAGGGCCTGCCTGAAACCACCGCCCACGGTTAGGGCTCCCATACTCTGGGATTCACTATTCTCCTTCCTATCTCTGTTCAACAGCTATTTGTTAAGTGACTGGAAAGAAACAGGATTACTCAAAGAATATGAAAATCAGACAGCATGCCCAAATCTCCACAAATATACCTTTCCCCTTCCGCTTTGCGCTCCTTGTTTAATTTAATGGAAATCCAATGCTTGGATGAAATTCAAACCTCACCCTGTCTCTAGCAAGTGCTTGAGGATGTTATGTGAGAAGCAGCTGTGAAGAGGGAGTGAGATCGGTTACATAGGAACAGAGTTGAAAACCTGAAAAGAATTCTACAGCCTAATAATGGGTTATTCAAAATCTCTGGCAAGACTGCGCCAGTTTGACAGTTGGCCCTCACCTTTCTGCTTCCTTTTGAAACCGCTCAGTAAAACCAATTGCCTCTGCTGGGAGAACTGCTATTCCACATGCGGAACTTCTCAGGGCTCAGTGTTTACGGTGAATCCATTCATCATATTTACAGAAAGGTCAGATACAACCAAACACCCGGCCTGCAGGTTTTATTTAAATTTACTGTTTTTTTAAAAGAGGCGTTTCAAAAACAGTGTTCAATCCGCGCTTGTAATGAAGGAGCCCTCTGATGGTGTGATTTGTGTTTCAAAGGTCATCAACTATACAAAACCTGGTCAGCTGAAAGCCCACAAATACTGGGCAGCTTTGTCTCTGTGTTCATGCCTTATTCAAAAACATATTGATTATAAATACTTTCAGAATATCTGCTGCTGTAGCAGTTGTGTTTGGGGGAATTGAAATCCCAAGTCAGGTGTTTTAATGAACCAAGTCAAGTGCACAGAAAGAGCAAGAGACAGACAGGGCATTGTTATAGCTAAAAAACACATTATTCTGTGAACGAATGCTTGATGATGCAGATCATTTATAGACTAAAGCTCAGTGGAAAGACCTGTAGCTGAGCACACCATGCTCAATTAGTGGAGGAATTTTGGAAAGAGCATTCACATTCACATAATGGTGGTCCTTGGCTGGGGGCTTCTTCCCTTATATTCTGCATTCTTGTCACATAGGGCCTATTATGGGCTTGTCATCTGCATCAGAATGCTTTTGAGGACAAAGGTATTATGGTGGTCATAACCACTGCAGCTGTTTCTCAAAATTGCTTCTTTCCTTTCGATCCACTCAGGTAAGTTCTGCAGAAATAAATAATGCTTTCAATACATCACAAAAATATTGTTAGTATTGATTTGGGCAAAAAAAAAATATCAAAGATCTAAGAAGGTTTGACAGTTTAATAAATGAAGGCGTCCTGTGTCAAGAGTGAAAGAAACATATGCTTCACTGATGTGCTGGAAGATGGAAAACACAAAGAACCTGGAGAATGGGCATGGATCTGAGGAGGGAGGTGAAAAGGAAGGGAAAACAGGAAGTACTTCACACTTTCGTCATTTTCCTACCTTTTCAATATGTCACTTGATGGTGTTTTGTTTTCAAACTACCCTCATGGAAGTCAATAGAACTTTGCCTCAGACATGCTGGACTGGCTTTCTGGGTTCTGGTATATAATTATATGACTTAAATCTGGGCATGGTGGCTCACATCTGAAATCCCAGTGGCTGGGGAGGCTGAGACAGGAGGATTGCAAGTTCAAAGCCAGCCTCGGCAAAATCGAGGTGCTAAGCAACTCAGTGAGACCCTGTCTCTAAACAAACTATGAAATAGGGTTGGGGATGTGGCTCAGTGGTCGAGTATGTGTGAGTTCACTCTCCAGCACACACACAAAAAAAAATTATCTAACTTAATTTCCACAGCATAAAATGATTCTAAAAATAAAGTCTTCCTCCTTTTATTGGTTGGGAGAATTAAATCTGTACAAACAAGTTGCCCAGGCACCTGACTTTGATGACGCTATGCAACATGTCATCAGATAGAGCCCATTCTACCTGATTCATTGTGGGGCACCAAGGAATGGATTGTACATGACGTGGAGACATCTACTAAGAGTCCTCATCTTTACTTAAAAGCCAGAAGCTGAGTGTCAGGAGAGAGCTGAGAGGCTGCTGTGGTTCTCAAATGTGATTGTAGTCTGAATTATCTGAGGAATTTTGTTAAAAAAAAAAAATCTAAATTCTTAGGTCCCACTCCACGTGTGTCAATTTGGAATCTCTGGGATGGGTCCCTGACAGTGGTATTTTTAGAAGGAAACTCCAGGTGATTCCCGTAAACAATGAAGCGTGGGACCTTATGATTTAATCCTTCTTCCATCCGATAAAGGAATCCTTTCCTCAATGTTCTTGCTTCAGCCTCCTCAGAGCCCTTCAAGGATCTCAAGCAAGCAGCCAGGATCACCTGTCATGTCATCACAATGTTCAGCGGGGACTTTCTATGAAATGCAAAAATCTTATACTGTCTACACTCCCACGTGAGTCCTTAGGATGGAACAACCCATCTTATATAATCACTTTCTAGAATCTGAAGGCGATTTGTCATCAGATATGTTTTTTTCCCCCTCAGATTTCTTCAAATATTCTCATCCATCTTAATAGAAGCTCAATTTAATATTTCTCCTTAAAAGGTCATGCCTTTTGGAATCCTTGGTGTGACCCAATTAGCACATATGACTTTTTTTTTTATAAGATCCTACAAAGCACTATGATATTTCACTAATTAGTTTCTATCTTTTGACAGCTGTCTAACATTGTTCAGGTTTCAAAACAATAAACACGAAAACATAGATGTCCTTCAAAAACTGCTGTCATACCAACTCTTCCTTATTATTATACCCATGTTTAATTTGGGGGGGGTGGAAATTTAGGACTATATTTTTCCTATTCCTAAATTTGTTTGTGGAGACTTTGGCTGATCGTTGCAATTTGTTGAGATGATACATAGAATTGTTGCTGTTATCAACATTTGCTTCCTCTCTTTTAGTCATTTCATTCAGTCATTGACTTAAGAAAATATTTGGTGACCCCAATGGTTGAGGCCCGTGGAACTCCACTAGAGAGCTCTGCCTAACTGGACAAAGATTCACCCAACCACTCACAAATCTTAACATGAAGTGTTTTGCTGACCCCAAGCAAACATTCTAATGGGTGAGTTCCTTGGATCCACCAACCTCCTAAAGGCACCTATAAATGAATTGAAGTCAGCCACAGAGTTTTCCTCTTCATATATAATACAAACAAGTGGCTATGGGTCTTGACTTTTCTAAAGGTATATAAACAATTTAATGATCTATTTTAGAATTTTGTAAGGTTATAAATGTCAAGTTTGCCACTTTCTGTCAAAAAGAGGCTGGTTTTGTGAGAAGAAGGGAATTATTTGACTGTCTCTATTTTTCTAGAACGTCTTTACCAGTCCTCAGAGGTTACTGACGATGACAGACTGGGAAATCACATTTCTAAATTCTAATATCATTTTAAAGGTATGATTCATTTTACTCCCCTGTATTGAGTTATTTTAAATCTATTGGATCTTCTTTTACTGGCTCTTCATATATCTTAGGCCACAATGCCATCTTATTCTGTTCTTAGTTGTCTTCTTCTCCATTCTTGTGTGGTTCCTTTTATAGACAACGGAAACAAATATTGGAATGGTTGAGCTCTCCCTCTTTCCATCATGGTAACACACAATTTACTTCCTCCAATGTTCTGATGTTTCATGTTCCAAAGATAGCTGAAAGGGAATTTTCTGAGCCATCATAATTCTGGGAATTTTCTTAATCTTGACAGGACTATTCACTGGTTTCAAATTCAACCTTGATCATCTGACATGGAGACCAGATCATTCTTTGTTGAGGGATAGAGGACAGTTGTGTACACATAGGATGCTTAGTAGCGCCTCTGGCCTCTGCCCACTAGGTTCCAGGGGTACATCTTTTCTACCCCAACCTTGCTCTTGGGTACCCTGACTCCCACATCTATAGTTCTTAGAAATGGCCTCCCGATTCTGACATCTTTCTTATTCCATTTGCACAACCGCCGTTTTCTAATCTACCAAAGAAATGGTAGAACAGAACTTCTCAAATTGCAAGATGAATATAAAAATAGTGAACTCATGAGACAATACTCAAAAGTTTTTACTTCCTCCAATGTTCTGATGTTTCATGTTCCAAAGATAGCTGAAACACCCAGACCAATTTCTGGAAATGGAAGAGACCAACCAGTTTACCTTGGGCTGTTCCCTGAAAGCATTTTCTAAGAAACACTAATATATACCAGTGGTATTTTTTTTAATTCCTCATAGTCTATTTCTAGCTACTTTTCTAACAAAGTTTTTCTTCTCCCCTCCTTTAACTAGAACATCACTAGATGTACTCTTTAGTGGTATGTCCTTGTAATAAAGTCAACTGCACAAAACCCAGAGGGGAGGATTCTTTCAAATGTCTTTTGGGAAGAAAGAAAACAATCCACAAAAAGAAAAGCAACAATGTTCTTTTAGAAATAGCCTGCTGTGGCAAAATGGAATGCACAGAAAAGGACAATTTTGTGATTCAAAGTGAATGCAAAAGTCAGAATTCCTGCCAAGCAGAAGGACAGAGGTACAAAAGGCAGGGAGGGAAAGGTCGCCAGACTCTCTGTGCACAAAGTGCTTCCTGTCTCCCCTCACCTGTGAAAACAAGCTCAGGGAGTTGCACACCTTCTATACCTAGTTCAGAAGACCCTCTTTCTGTTTTGTGGTGCCATGATCCCAATCTTCTAAAAGTGCCCGGTACAAATTTTTTCCTGGAAAATTTTCTGGGTCAACCCCAAAAGTATATTTTATACCTGCCAGTGGCTACTTGGCCAATGTTTTTCAACATTTAATATGCATGAGAATCATGACCATTTATTTGAAATGTAGCATCTTGTGATTAGACCTCTAGAGTTTGCTATGTGTGGGCTGGCATCCAGGAATTCACATTTTTTTTTCATTTTTTATTGGTGCATTATAGTTGTACATATTAATGGGATTTGTTGTCTCATATTTGTACATGCACACAATATAATTTGGCCAATATCACTCCTCAGCATTTCCCTTCCTCTCTCTCCCTATTTGGAATCTACATTCTTTTTTTTTTTAAGAGAGAGAGAGAGAGAGAAAGAGAATTTTTTTAATATTTATTTTTTAGTTTCCGGTGGACACAACATCTTTATTTTATTTGTATGTAGTGCTGAGGATCGAACCCAGCGCCCTGCGCATGCCAGGCGAGCGCACTACCGCTTGAACCACATCTCCAGCCCCAAATCCACATTCTTAATAAGCAACACCCCTAAGTCTGTTTCGTTGTTGAAAAACACCATTTCAGATGTCCCAGGGTAAAAATGGAGAAAACCCTGATACTGGGGCCCTGTCACTTAGAAATCAGTGGTTAGCAAGGATTCCCTATATATGTTCCATATATATGGAGCATGTAGGGGGGATTTCTTTTCTCAAAAATAAAACTGGCCACAAGTACATATTTTGAATCCCCTGATAAACTATGAGATATGAATATCTGAATGGATATGTCAATGCCTTGCTAACATTCTCCACGAATACCTATCCATTTACAAGCTCTGTGAGACAGCCATGTCTATGTAGACCTAAGCCAGAACCTGAGCTGTCTGATCTCATTGATAGCCGTGCTCACAGCCAACAATAGACAAGAGTCACCTGCCTCTTCTTATTAGGCATTCTGTGTGTCTAGGCAAGACACATTCTATGCTGTCCATCTCAAATAGGTGGCTGACTTTCATTTCTCTATAAACCTTGTGTCTAAGTCCTAGAGACAACCCCGTATGGGTTGATTTTTCTCATTTCCAAGGTTTGCAGGGCAGAATGCATTTGAGAAAGGTCACAAGAACATCATCTTTCTTCTGAGCCCAAACTGACATTGCTTTTACTCTTGTTCTATAAAAATAGAGAGCACAAACAAGAATGTTTTTCTTTTATGAATGAATAACACTCAGAAACAAAAGTATACAGATTATCAAAAAAAATCATTTGGGTGAATTTTGACAAAGTTGAACCAATCTCCAGGTAAGAACAAAAAAATGAAATTATCCCAGAAAATTCCTCCTATACCTTTCCAATCCCTATGCCTCCCAGGGTAGGGGTAAGGATATAGTTTTGCTGTTAATTTGAAGCTTAAACAAATAAAATAATATCATATGAACTCTTTCATGTCTGCTGTCTTTGAAAATGAAAATATTGAAATAAATTTTAGTAAATGGATGCTCATCTGGTACCTTCTGCTCTCCCACAACACTGGCATTAATTCAACACTTAAAAGTCATCAGTAGAGAAAAGCAGTTGATCCTTCTTTTGAGAAATTCTAGAAATTGCCTATTGCATAAAATTGGCAGATCCTTACTAAAGAAACCACATTTGCCTTTCCATCAGATATGAAGCTCATCTCAAATGTCTACTCTGTACCAATCTGGATTTTCAGCTCTATGTTAGTACTATGGAGTAGAAAAAGTATAGCCTGAACCCAGAAAATACTTGCAATGTATCTGGGGGAGGTTAAGATGCAAAAAAGACATAAACCTCAAGACTTGTGTATGTGTTTATGGTACTACACCATGTGATCTATACAACTAGAGGAAACAACTGGACGATGCTACTTGAGTTACAGATCATGATGGCTTGAGTCAGGCAACACTGGAAAAATGAGTTATGGAGGAAGGAACCTCATGCATATTTAGTTGCCAAAGGGAGGAATCACAGGAAAGATGGCAGTGGGGCCCATCCCTTGAAGCCCCTGATGCAAAAGTTGTGTCATTCACAGCTCTAGGAAGGAGCAAGTTACTCTGCAAGAAGCTCAGGATCTGGTGAGCATAGATGGGCATAAACATGGGTTATGGTGTCTACAAGTAGATCTCTGCTGACACAAAAATATTACATATGTATACATCAGCATTGGAGAATCAGTGATGGCATGATGGCTTGCCAGTTAGGTATTTTTCCTCCAGGAGACTCAGGACCTCTTTATGGAGTCAGAGTACTTGAAACAAAGACAGAAGTTCCATAATGAGTCTTCTGTCTTGGTAATGGCACTCACTGCCAGAGAAGACTTTGTTTTACAACATACCAAAGAGTTCTTACGGTCGGCACAGATCAGAAAATAAAGTGATAATAAATTAGTATTAATTGGGTCATCAGAACTCTTCCAGACATTTATATAAGTTAGAGCTAGAATCCTTGCCATATCCTAAAAGGCAAATATGTGAAAAGTAAGACACCAATTAAATAGCTGGCAAAAGAAATAGCCTGAATTTGAGCCTTGTTGTATCTAAATATAGAAACAACCTAGAAGGCAGAGGGTGGTCTCTTTAGATGGACATGCTGATATTGATCACAGTAGTCCAGTAAAACAAAAAATCACGTAATTTTATATCCCATAAATTCTTTAATTTGTATAGCTCTTAACAATCCTAAATTGACTTATCTTCCTTTAGACCCTCACAATTACCATGATGAGTAAGCAAAAGTAGCCTGAGCTATGTCACAAAGGAAGTCACCTAGTTTGTCAGAAGGAGGCTACAACTAAGGGCTATGTCTTCTGATGCCATGCTATTATTGTTTCCACAGAATGGAAAGACACAACTTTAATACTTCTCTGTTAATGTGCAAGACAATCAGGATATGGTCCTTGAATCATATGTGGAAATCCAGGATATATTCACTGATAAAACATCTTTATCCACAGCTGCTCAAAATGCCCTTCTTAAAAGACACAGGGGGGCAAGACTCAGACAGTCCTAACAACTATTTATTTCACCAAAATCCCCATCTTGTTCAGCAACATGGAAATGTCTACATAAATGGCTTTGCCTGCATCTGTTTGAGAATAAGAGAAGCAGAAGAAAGTTAAACATGCAAATGATGCTGCAAAATTCATTATTGTGGATGTGTCTGAATCCCCAGCCTACTGCTTCAAGGGACACCTGGCTACCCAGGATAAAAGGATGTAAGCATGAAAAGAAACTACAGTAAACATACTACCCTGGGGCCTCCTGCCTGAAAGGATCAGGCAACATAGCAAGATGATTTAAATGCCTAGTTGCTAACCTCAGTCTGGAGGAGCCTTGAGTTGAGCCTCATTAACAAGAATCTCAAGCTTTTGTAAATGAGTCAGGCAGCCCATACAACAGCTGAGCTGAAGAAATAGAGGTTCTTAGGGAGACAATTCTGAATCAGCGAGCCCCCACCATCTCAGAGATTCATGAACATAGTTTCCAAAGGCTGTTAGGATGAGTTGCATCAAAGTCAAATAAGTTTCCAATGATTCATGCCCACCTTCCAGTTGACTTCATCTACTTGCTGAAGGGTCTCCCTGTCAGGTGAGGCAATGTCAGTCTCCACTCCAATCCCTTGGGATAACCTTCTATTGTGTTAGCACATGGTCCCTCTTCCTTTGCGGTGCTTTGAGTGCCAACAGTCAGAATATTTTTTTTCAGGACTGAACCCAGGTTATTGAAAACTCAGATCCCCCCTTGGGAACCTCATAGTCAGTAATTGACAGGCGTCAGGCTATGGAAACTCCAACCCCTTGCCTGGGCTCAAAAACAAATCTGTTTGTGCCTAGAATTCAGCAAAGATTTTTATTAAACAATTCCTTAAGATGTCTGTCATCCTGTGAACAAAGGGGCTCAAACCCAGTCCAAGAAGCCAGCTGGGAAAAAAAGAGAGAAAAAAAATACTATTCTCCATGCCATGCTTCTTTCCTTTAAGAAGTCTAGCTATAATACGTTTCACCCCACCCATCTTCTTCACTCATCCTTTATTTTTTCATACTTCATTTTTTTTCCTCTATTCAACTCTTCTCACCATTTTTCCTTTGCACATATAACTCCTCATAACATTCATATTAGGTCAGTACTTATATGAATTTTATAATAATTCATTTTATAATAAAGAAACCAAGTTTAGGGGCACTAATTAACATTAACAAAACGACATAGAGAATAAGTGTCAGAGTTTAACTCAAATCAAGGTATAACTGAATTCAGAGCCAGGTGCCTAAATTCCCCAGTATGTTGTCTCTCTCACATTTTATTTTTAAATTGTTCATTTAAATAAGCCTGAGTTTTAGGAATCTTGTTAAATGGCTTACCTATTCCTTAAAGCTCAACTCTGTATATTCCTTCAAGCAGAGGAGTGAATCCCCATAGCTAATTTGAAGAGCATCCTTTATATCCACCAGGGGACCAAGGAAGCCAAAACCAACCTCTGACATCATCAGAGCCCAAGAACTAGTCTAGATTCTATTTCCACAAGTTGTGTGGCATTGAGAGAGCCACTTGACATCACCAGGCCTCTGTCTGTCTATAAATTAAGAAAAGATTCTTCCCCTAAAGACAAAACCTGACTTTTCTGATATCACTTGGATCTTCAGGAAGATCTGTTGATCTACAACTCAGCCCCTTCCTATCTGTAGAACAAACTCTGTAGTAAAGATTGACAATGTCTACCCAGGTCTTAGTAGTTGGCACATGGAACTTAACGTTGTTCTTCAATTAAAGCTTCTCTCAGCCTTAAATTTCTGCATTTACCTGCCATGTATTTGTTTGTGGATGTTGTTTTTGTTTCTTTTGCATCATGAGTTAGAAAATTATAAAATACATTTGACTAATTGTTCCAGGAATCAAAAGTCTTCCTTTTAATATAATGCAATCACCTTATTCCCACTTGTGTCTAACCTATGTTTACCTTATTGCTCCAGGTCTTATAATTTCATAAGTGTTTCTTTTTCTTGTTTAAACCTTCCATGGAAAGGACTCAATGCCTTCTGAGAAAACCTCTTCTTCCCCTTGCTGTTTTCTTTCCTACCTTTCCAGAAACTTAACACCTCAGAATAGAGGGTATAATTATTTGTCCCCTCTTTACTTTGGATCATCTGAGCTAGTTCTTTCTGGCTGCTTGCATTACCAATCTTTGTTGTTGTTTTTAATTTCCTTTTTAGACTTGCAGATTGAAGGGGTGGCAGGGAGGCCAATGAGAGTTATTCTTGGGTTTCATCTTTAGCAAGGAAATTGCAGTGTTGGTGTGCCCACTAGGAGTAAAGTTACTCTGCCTATTTTTTTTTCCTAACAGGTTCAAAAAGTAAACCCAAAATATGTAAACTTACATCTCTGCTGGGTGTTCGTAATGAATCTCTCTTCCCACTGCCCCTATGCACATGTTGCAGTTCAATTTAGTTGTCAAGTCATATCAAGATTAATAACCCTTCGAAGAGTAATCATCCTACCCACCTAACTAAATGAATCTCTCTCAGTGGGAATTTGGATTCTTGCAGCTACATCAAGGTCTTACAAATCATAGAGATAGAAAGAAACCTTGGAGGTGTTCTAGGTCATCTTCATTTCTAGACTGAACCAAGTTCAAAATAAAAAGAGCAACGTGGTTTTAACACAAAGAAGTCTCTCTGTTGGTGATGCAATGCTATTTCAGTGGATTAACGCAGGAAAATTCAATCACTTCTAATTTTCAGAAAGTAAAAATTAGTTTTGACTCTTAGATTTTTAATACAATGTGAACATTGAAAGTGAAATTTGTACATAGATTAACCCATTAAGAATCCTTTAAAGGGAATTAATACCTTGAAAAGAGATTGCTGACAAAATGCGAGCATCTCTAAAATAAGTGAACTGTTGGCATGAACAGGCAGTGGCATTCAGAACAACTAATTCACGCTGCCAGGAATATACTAAAATAACTCTGCACATTAACAAAGAGAATTTCAAAATTAACTTATATATTGTGTTACTCAGGAATCTATTTGCAAGCAGCACACACTGGCTGATTTAATCAGAAAATGAATGAATTGAAATTATATCAGCTGCTTGCAGAGTTGAGTCACCCAAAAGGTTGGAAAAGGGCAGGAGCAGGGAGACTAGACAACACCCTGACCAGGGTCAGGATTATGCCACAGAACCCATCCAATGAGGATTCTGCTGCTAAAGTTCCTGAAACCTAAACCCAGTACAATGGTCGAAGACCTCAGGGATTATTGTTGTATCCACTGTCCCTGTTTTCCAAGAAATGTATATTTCCTCCATTTCTTCTACCACCAGAATAAATAGGAATAAGTTACCCACCATTCCTACTTCTTTGCATTTCTAGCTTTCAATTTATGTACTTAGGTGGATCTATTGACTAACTAATTTAGATTAAATGCCTACAAAGGAAGTTATAAAGCAACTATATAGCTTTTGTGTTTCTATAAAATGGAAAAGAATCTGCTTTCTGCCAATGTGCATAACTGTGGAGGAAATGGTCAGGATAAGACAAGTTATGTTGTTATAACAAGGAATCCCCCAAATTTTAGTGACTTAACACAAAACTTTTGTTTCTTTCTTTCTTTTTTTTTTCTCAATCACATCTCATATCTTTAAGTTAGTTGGGTGCTCTGCTTTGTGTTATACTCTCTTTCTCATTCTAGAATAAAGACCATGAAAATTGTCTCTAGGTGGGAACACTTAAGGTCATCATGGCAAAGGGATAGTGTAGTGAAATATGCACTGGACTTAAAGCTTCTAAACAGAAGTGACATGTATCACTCCTGCTTTGGCCACACTTCAGTGGCCAAAACAACCTAGAAGGCCACATCCAAATTTATGGTGAATGGAGTGGTGCAGGGAATCACAATCCTATACCATGCCCCTGGAAAAGTAATATTTGGTAGACAGCACTGTTGGTAATGTTGGTTATGTTTGGTAGACAGCATGTGTTGAATACCCAAATATATGGAGAGGATTCAGAATTAAGCAACAAAAAAATTGACAATCATCTATTATTATACATTAATGATCGTTAGCATTTTTTGAATGATTACCATGTTCCATGCGCTTGATACCATCAAATTGCTTCATATACCTTATCTCATTGAATTGACTGTGACTGAGCTTTTACTATTATCCCTATTTATTAATGAGGAAATTGAGGCTGGAAAGGATTATTTGACTTGTGCAAGGTCACTCATTGTGGAAGAGCTGAGATTTCATCTCAACTTATTATTGAGAACTATAAACTAAAGCCAAAAATATATTATTTTTCCTGGATGAACAATAATTACAAAATGTTCAAACTAAGAGTTGTAAGCGATGGGGTTTATCTTCATTTCCTTCCTACCTCTGTTTTTAATTTGCTTTCATTTCCTCTGCCTTTTTACTTTGCTTTTTGCTCTCACTTATTCGTGCGTCTAACTCAGGTCTCCTTATAGAGGCTTTGACCATAACTGTGTAGCAAAAGACACCTGGACCAGAAGCCCAAAGACCTAGGTTCTTATACCAGGGTTCAGACTGTAAGCAAATCCCAACCACTCTGAATATCAGTCTTCTCAACTGTAAAAGGGTTGTGAAACGCTCATCAACTAGGGAATTGAGGTAGAAATAATATACCTTATGAGAAAGTACTTAAAAAACAAATGATGTGTATGGGAAATATTTTTAATGGAAAGATGATTAGATAAAGAATGTCTACTATGATAAGGCATATCTGAAAAAGAATTAAACTTTAAAATCTGAAAGAATGGACAGCACAAGAAATTCCCAATTCATAGGAAGACATTGGGGAGAGATGTTGTCTTTTCAAATGTCTTCTGAAATAACAGCAGATAGACAAGAGTTCTATTTGCAGGGCTAACTCTTCTTCTTCCAAGACTTCCCCTTATAAGTGCTAAGCTTCTTAGCACTCTTTTTTTAAAAACAATTCTAATTCCTTAACCCTCTAGTACATTTCAGGGGGGCAGTGATACCACAAATCTTGTTATACCACATTCATTTAGATGATGGTGTGCAATAATCACACATGCCTTTCAGACAATATATTCTAGAACTCATAAAATGATTGTTAATCTGGGGGATGTCATCATGAAGTCAGGATTTCAAAATTCTTTTACTTTTATTGGGTTAAGTGGATGGAGAGGTCAGTGTAGTATAAAAGTGGAAGAAGAGCTGAATACAGGGAAAACAACTGCTAATAACTGGATAAAATGTCAGTGCCAACTAAATGTTTCCATTAAAACAGCTCCCATTACAATTTGTCATGCAATTGCTGTGGCCTAAAGCACCCGGGTCATTCCATTGAGCCTCTTCCATTAATTAAGGTATTTTTTTCCATTTTGTCAGTTAGAATAGAACCGATTGCTTATAAGCATTCACATCCACAACATGTCTAAATTAATGATATAATGCTGCTTTATTGAAGCCTGCTTTATGCAGGACAAATCCAGGGATAATGGCTGAACATTTTTAGAACTAAAATAAATAATTTGTATTTATCATAAAAGAGAAATTTTGTTGCTTAAGGAACAGTACACTTTTATCTTCTTTCTAAAAAAGAGCAGGGGTTGGGGGGGAGGGATTCATCCTATGCCACTTGTCAAAAAAATTATCTGTTTGCATAAATAATAGAAAAACAAGAAAAGGAAAGACTAATGGGAAGCTTATAGTTTTTATTATTTGGGGACTGATTATCCTACTTTGTACCTTGGGCAGAATTTTTTTTTAAAGCATTGGTTCACAAGGACACTGAATACTTTTCGGGGCCACATCACCTCTCTGGTAGAGTGGTAGAGAGGTGATGTGGCCCCGAAAAGTATTCAGTGTCCCTGTGAAATCTCTCTAACAGATTTTCCTCGTGTCTTCAGCAAGATACATTGACAAATTGCTGTCAATTGCTCTATCTTGCAAATCAAATATAACGGATTATCTAGTACCAATATTAGGTAATATTATACTTCTCTGCCTCACTGACCTGGATTGCTAACTATCAAATGGCTGAAATTTTGGAGTTTTGATCAGAATATTTAGTCTTCAAAAGAAAGTTTTAATTTTGTTTTGCAGAGCCCTGAGACCTATTTTAGCCTCAGTTGTGTATCAACATTCCTATTGGCTTGTCAGTTATAAAGTGGAGACATTATTGGCTTTTTGTTGAATTCTGATATCAAAAAGTAGATGAACAAGGGGTATTTTTCTTGAATGCGTTCTTCCAGACTTGACATAAATATCTGCAAAGGAGACAGCATGAAATTTGGCACGCTATCTGTTCCCATGCATATGCAGGACTACAGAAATATGACCCAAATTTCCTAGCAGATATTAGCAGCAGCCTGAAAATGTTCAAGATGGCATTACTCCAAAGAATACCACTTTGCTCTGGACTTGGGTCACTGTAGTTGTGCCTCTTGGCCTATGTACATCTACCCTGCAGTTGGTGTTCTTGGTGTGTGTTTCTGTGCGAAGAGACCAATGGAAGAACCCCCCCAGCCCCACCCTTGCACCTCCCTCTCCTGCCCTTTCCACTCCCTACTTCCTGTGCAACTTCTTTGTAACTAATTAAACTTTCAAATGAGAACTTTGCAGGTCTTGCTTTTGTATTTATATTTCTGGCTCTTATTTTGAAAAGTGAATCTGGTTTATATTTCTCTTTAAAAACAAAGAAAAAGCAATGACGCTCACTTATATGATTTTACAGTATTTCTTTACCAGAAAACTTTAATACAAAAGAAAGAGAAAAAAGTCCCTCCCCCCCCTGAAAGGCTCCCTAGGAGGGAATGCAGTCAGCCTTTTTAGTAACTTAAAGGAGAGAAAGATCACAGCAGGTATCCTAAACCCCTTGCTGGGAGAATCTGGAAAATGAGAACCATTTACGTATATTTGGTTAATTAAAAAGTTAAGAGTTTCTATTTTACTGAATCTATAGAACTATTTCTTTTCTTTTCTGCATTTTGAATATATTCTGTTGCCCTGAATATTTATAATTCATTGCTTTAGAAAAAGCAATAATATAGCATTTCTTTTAAGTATCTCCAACTCTCAACCCTAATGCTGTTTTTCCTTATAAGACTAAAAGAATGTAACTCAGGTTTTACAGGGCCTATTCTTATTACAGAAGACAATATAAGTCAACTTATTGTTAAAATGATATGTGTTCAACATTACGAGTGAATTTTAATGCTTAACATCTACTCCAACAATAATTTATCATTTCCATGAGTCTTAAGACGAGAAAGTTAAGGAATCCAAAAAGAGTTTTGCAGCAAGTATTTGGTCAGTAGTGAACTAGGCCATTCTACCAGGATTGAAGGAACCCCCAAAGCTTGAAGATAATGTGGTCTAAACCATTTTGAATAAGGATTTTCTATTACTTATAGCCAATAGCATCCAGAAAAATAATATAATGTTCTGAATTACAAACAACAGAATCCAACACTGGTTCACTTACCCAAAAGGAAATGTATTAGACAGATAATCTGAGGGATCATGGGACTGATTCACATTTGGGAACTGACAGAAACCTAGGTAATGATAAAGGATCATGATTTGGAAAGCCATAAGAGTGTTACCAGTCATAGTTTCCATTAAATAGCCCCCATCCCCATTCTTGGGTCCTCCACTCCAGATTCAATATCTGATTGAACATTCATTTGGCTATAGTTGGATCACCTGGGTATCATTGAGGTATTCAGGGAGCAAGACAGAAATGGAAAATCTGACTCCCTTCAGCTTCATACTGGGAAATGAGCAGCCTCACTCCAAATGATGTAAGTCAGAAATTCCTAAAGAAATTCAAGTATTAGGAGAAATTAGAATGGATGCTGGTAAGTTAAAATGACAAATGATCTAGCAAAAGAGCATGCAGGCTGTCAAGTTAGACTCCATTTACTAAGCATGTGACCTTGAACAAATTACTTCTTCTCTCTCCAAATTTCAGTTTCTAAATCTATAAAATGATAATAACTATGATGATGGAAATGATGTTCTACTTTGTAGAATTCTTCCAAAGATCAAATAAAATGATGCATACAAATACCTTTAGTATCAGAGCCATGGCAAAGTAGCTGTGGATCATCAGCACCATCATTATCAGCATCTCCCACATCCAGAAGAGATGGGAGACGTTTGCTGAAACTTCTTCCCTAATCATAAAATTGATCTTTTAAAATTCTGGACTTCAATAGCATTGTCCTGGAGGATTCTCTGGGCAAAATAAATAAATAAATAAATAGTTAAGAGCCCTCTAAAATCCTTCATCCCAGTATTCAGTCTATGAAAGAGAAACCCCATTGTGCTTTGGAGTCCGAAATCAAACACTCTCTCAGTCTGCCTACCTGAGTGAAGGACCTTCTGAATGTTCTGAATGTTGGCTCTCAGGAAATACTGAAGTGTTGCTAATGAGACCAGGCAATCTTGTATAGCCCAGATCCAATAATCATCACAATGGATTCTACTTTTGCAGAGTAGCTCCTAATTCCTTGAGATGAAAAGTGGGGATCTCAGCTATAAGGACTTTGCAGAGGAGCAGCTTCCTATGTCCTTGTACCTATTGGGCAGGACTGCTGAATTTTCACTGACATGAGAGACCTCTCAAGGTCTCCAGAACAGAGGATCATTATGTGAAGCAATGCCTTCCTCCAATCAAACACCTCCATTGGGCAGGTGTTGAAGCCATGAGGCACTTTGGAAGATCTTGCCACTGCCTGCTCTACCCAAATCAATACACAGCACTGCATAAACCTTTGTTGGAAAATGAATGTGTTTTCTCCCAGTTAGTTTTTTCTATACATGGTTCTTACATTTTTGTGAGCATAGTGTAATTGAGGGGGTTATAAAGTTATGTTCATATAATAATTATAGCACATTTTACATGTTTCTATGTTCTTCTGAACAGAATTTAATTATAGAACCTTCTGAGTGAATGATTTATTTAGCCATTTACTTACTGGTGGAGATTTACATTACTACTAATGCTATTGCTAAGCTTTTGCTGTTTTAGACTGATTCTGGATAATAAATAGCTTAACTGATAGTACATCAGAATGTTCTATAACATCTAGTAATATTTTGATAAACATGCTTCCTTTAACATGCAACAATGTTTTGCCACATTGTCTGTAAAATTTTTTTAACACAATCTTCTCCCGAACATTAAAACGAACAGATTTCACTCAAGACCAACAACCGTTAGACTGTGCCCTGTTCACCCAGTGTTCTCTCTCCTCTCTTCTGAAGTACGTGGCAGCAGCATCCAAGTCTGCTCAGACTGTCTGCTGTGACTGTGTGTGAGGCCAGAGATTGTGTATTGTTGTCTGCAGAACATTCATAGTAGCCGGCTCCTCGTTTGGGTTTTGGCAATAATTCAAAACCTCACTGTTAAGGAACTGTGCTCGCCGTTAACTGATTTAATAACAGGGTGTACCTTCTATATCTCAAACTGAAAAAAAGATGAATTAAAATTGTGTCATGATGATTGAATTTTGAAAACCACCACCACCACAAAAGCAAAAACCTATTAGCTGAGGGCTGGGGATATGACTCAGTGGTCGAGTGTTTGCCTAGCATGCATGAGTGAGGCACTAGGTTCCATCTGTAGCACTGAAAACAAACAAACAAACAACAACAAAACCCTGTTAACTGAGTCCTAGGACTTAATATGGTACAGGAAACATGTCACTTCATGGCAAATGGTTGATAAAATAAAGTCTTCTATACAACATTTTGAAAATATATTTCCTCTGCCTTTGACTGTTAACTTTAGATATTTATTGAATGAAGGGGTAAACAGCTAAAAGAATTATATAGAACTTGGCTCTCAGACCACTCATGCCCATGGGCCTTGGGATAATCTTCAAAGCTTTGTAGTAAAGATACCCCTATAATATCTCATAATGAAGTAAAATTGAAAAAGTCTAGTGGGAGAAGAAAACTGCTGCTGATAATGGAATGAGGAAGATGGCTTTGAGAAGCCTTGTTTTATATTCCCAGGCTCCTAGCTACCTTTGGATGGAAGAGAACAGTATGTTTATTCTTTCTTTATTCCTTGAGGGAAAAAGAAAGAAGACTCCAAATCATGCTGTAAAATCAAGAAGGATTATATCCAAGTTTTTCTTTACCTTGCTTCTGAATTTTCTGTTCTTCTCATTTGATGGAAATTATCTTAGCATCTTTGCACCAGGATCAATATATTTTGAGTGTATCAGAAAAGTGGTTTCAGTATCATGAACAGTTTGTTTGTTTGGTGTCTTCGCTGCATTTTCTCTTCCATCCTAAGCTGCACCAAGTGAAAATCATAAACAGCTCTCCCCGCTGATTCAGGAAGTGCAGAAAAGAGCATCTATCAAATAACCTTGTCTAGCTGCCGGGGCCCAGACCACGCTGTCAAATTCACAGGCACGTACACAGAGAAATCTGTGAACCAAACTTAGGTTCTGACAATCAAGAAGACACTCCACTCTTGGGATATGTTTGCTCAAAACAGAGAATGTGTCCTCATCAGTCCACGAACCATGTCAGAACTAACTCAACCACCAAGAAAAATGTCGTCTGAGACCTGCCACACAGTGGCCTGGCAAGGTTTTTTGGCAAATGGTTGATAAAATAAACATATTTTCAAAAGAGCTGTGAATCTACTTCCCAATATATAGGAGGACAAATGTTTTGTGACATTGCATCCAACCCATTACCATTTCCATTTTATCAAGCACACAGCATTTGGGAATTCACAACATTACAACAGGTTCAATCCCTAATTGTAGAAAAATCTAGCAGATTGATGTGAACGTTTTCTAACACTGAAAAAAAAAAAGGCTCTAAGCTAACACAATGTTTTGTTTCCAACTAGTGACCCAGAGTAAGCAGAAAACCTCATTTTACTGATGAAAATCAGAGATAGGGATGTCTAGGTACTTTTTTTTAAAAAAATGTAGTTTTCAAGCTGAGAGACCACCTATCTGATTATGTCTCAAATTTTTTTATAATCTTTAGTTACAAACACTGCAAATTAAATAAATGAAAGCCAGGAGTAGTCTTATGTTCTCTTTTTCTCTCATCTTCTTTGTCTTCCTGTTTCACCTATCATCTAAAGAAAAAAAAATAAGTAGCATGAGAGTGCCTGGTTTATTAGGAAATTGAAACAAGAAGAGAGGTAATTAAAAATCAGTCATCTGGGAAGGTCTCAGCAAGGTGGGAACTTGTGAGCTGATGTCCACATGATAAGAGGGAGCCAGCCCTGTGTCTGGAATATTCATCAGCCAGGTCAAAGGCTGTGAGATTGGAGTGTTGAGGGTGCAGAAGGGAGGCTTCAGTGTCTGGGACATGGTAGCAAGGAGAGGGCCCTGGGGAACTGGAGAGGATTCCAGTGACATGCAGGACATGGTCAGAGGTCCCTGTTATTCTGAGAGCCATTGGTGACTAATTTGGAGCATTTTAAACAGGAGAGTGCATGATCTATTTCACATTTTAAAAGATCCCTACTGCATAGGAATTGATTGTAGAAAGATAAGAACAACCCTAGGGAACTCAGTCAGGAGGAATTGGAGTAATCCAAGTGAGAGTCATGGTGGCTACCTGTAGGTGGTGGCTGAGGAAATGAAAAGAAGTAGATAAATTCAAATATGTGTTGGAGGTAGAGCCACAAGGAACTGCTTAGCATTGGCTGTGAGTGTGAGAAAAAGTAAAAACAAATGACTCCCAGGCTTTTGACTTCTGAACATAGACAGATGGTAGCACTCTACAGCCAGACAGGGCCAGAGAAAGGAGAATTGAGAATTCTGGCTTAGTCTTGCTAAAGTTCAGGGGCTTATTATTAGATACAGAGATTCAATGGGCAGTTGATATATGAATCCAGGACTCAAGAGAAGATAGGCTTTATTTATATATATGTGTGTGTATATATATATATAATACACACACATATGTATATATATACATATATGTATCTATATTATATTATATATATTATATGTTATATATATTATACAATATATAATTATATTATAAATATAATTATAAATATATAATTATATATAAAATATATATGTATATATAATTATATAATATGTATTATATAATATACATATCATAAATATTATAGGTATAAACTATATAATAGGTGATAGATTTATATATTCAAAGTTGTGAGCTTAGGTGAGGCCACTTAAGAATAGAAGCAAGTAACTGGGAAACTAACTTCTACAGAACCGTTCGAAAGAGAGTGCAAGAAGAAAAGATAGAAAAAGAAAATAAATATAGGGGCCATTGGAGTAGGAAAAAGACCCAGTATATGGTACTGCATAAACCAAGTGTTCCAGGATAGCAGGCTGAGCCAAAATCCAAATCTACCAAAAAGTGGAGGACTGATGAGCACAGCAAATGACCATCAGTTTGGTGATAGAGAGATTACCCAGGTCTTTCAAAGAGCAGCTTCAGAAGACTGATAGGGAAAGAAAGTCAATAATGATCAGTTGAGGAGGCTGGGCGGGAGAGAAAGAAACAATGGCAATACTGTGCTAACCCACTCAGTACATTTTTGTGTGAGAAAGAGCCCAGAAATGTGGATATAGAGGAGGACCCCTGGCCTAGGGGTGCTTCTGTTGTTACTGTCATTTGGAGTGGGGGAGAATGTTTGAATCCCTCAAGGAGGGATTCGATAAATCAGAAAACTCTGGTTATGAAGGTACAGGAGGGAAGAACCAAGAAGTGGCATCTTCAAAAGAGAAGAGGAGTGAAACGCAGATCCCAACAGAGAAACAGACTGTGAGGGAAGGTAGAGAACTCATGCCCACAACTCCAAAAAGATGGCATGCCAGCAGGTGACTCATGGTGATTCAACTTGCAGAATGTGAATATCCTGGAGTTTTGTGGAGTCACAGAAGTATGGTACTAAGATTCAGATGCTCAGCTCAGTCTCCACAAGATCTGTCTTTTCATACCCCACTTCTGTTCCCTACCATTTTTCGCCCATATAAATTTTCCACTCTCTCTCTATTCCTATGTCTCATCATTTTAGGTGTGTCATTCACTACCACCTTCTTCAGGAAGCCATGAATTCTTTAAGAGCTCATGTGGCTGCCTCAACTACATGAATTTCTCCTTTCTCTGAATTCTCAAAGTTCTATGCAGCCTGTATTAGGCTTGATTGTCTGTTATTTTGTATCTAGGTGTTTCTTACTTTAGGTTCTGTTTGCAGTATGGAATCAGGGCTTCATGAGGACAGGGAAACAGTTTTTGATATTCAGTCTCCTATGGTGCCTCACTGAGGATGAGGATGTCCTTGTGTCTTGGTGCTGCCTGAATGCTCGTGGATTACAATGAAGAACAGCAGAAGGAATGGAGACAGGAGTTCTAGATGAACAGGATTTCCAGAGGAAATCTATGATCAGCACATTGCAAAAAAAACACAATTGATTTAGGGTGCATTCAACTCTGCAGGGGAAGGTGGCATAAGCAACAGAGGAGTGCTGCAACCATTTCCACGCCTAGGTTTGTCATCTATCTAGAGAAGGCCAGTTGGGCCAGAACACTTCTGAGAAGGGAACACACATTCTAATATCTTCACTCAAGCTAATTCCAGTGTTTATTGAGGCATAATAGTGTCATAGTACTATAAAACTCATCATTGAAACACACAATTATTAACTTCATTATTGCAGCAGAGTTCATCACCTTTCTTCAAATTATATAACAGGATAAATGGGCACAAACCTTCTCAAATACCAGTTAACATAATTCCAAGGGAAGGGTGCTAAAATGGATTGAAAAACAAAAACAAAAAACAAAAAAAAAACTGATAGCATGTCATTGTCATTTTCAATGAAGCAGATTAAAATCATTTTCTCAGGATCTTCACCTACATTGCTGTTAAATTATGAATGTTATCTTAAATAATTTCTAGTGCTATGAAGTGGGGAGGTATTTAAGCTACATCTCACATATTCGTCCTTGAACCTTATGTTAACTGTATGCCCTTCTCCTTGACTGTTATTTTCCATTTGCATTTGAAGTATGTCAGTTTCACCTGGACCCTTGAGAGAGAAAAAGTAATACAGGAAATTAGCTGTGTTCTCCTTTGTTGATGACTTCAGTCCTTTTTTGACTAGTGGGCATCTCTCTAAGAATAGAAGGCCCAAAAAAGATGTAGGAGGTTGAGTCTCACTAGCCAGCATATTTTATTGCAAATAAAGTAAAAGCCCATGCAAACAGGAAAAAAAAACAAAAATACAAACAAAAACCCTGAATTGCCAATCAATAACAACTGGATAGCAGTTTTTTTTATTTTAATTTAAAATATTGGAGTTCTAATCTCTGATACCCTTTCCACCCAACCAACACTTGCTCCATTCTCTTACATATTCTGCTTGAATTTTTCCAGTAGTTTGTTCTTGAAGACCAAATTTCTCAGGTTTGAGCTGCCAACCAACATGCACTAGGCTTTTGGCTCATCCACAGGATGGGTTGGGACGAGAAAATGGTAGGAAGGGCCGGGAAGACAGCGTAATATAGCATTCACTTAGAAGTCATTAACTCTTATATTAAAAAGGCAAAGGTTATCACATGGAACATTTTGCAGAGCATGAAGGTGAAAGGGGAAATGCTATTGTTCCTTGTACTAACCTGTAGTGTTTTACTAAATGATTTTCATCACTGAGAAGTGTTATTTCATAGGCAAGAAACACAATGGTCTTTTAAGCCCGGCTGGAGATTAATTTAATGCTCTTGAAATTACTGTAGTTGAAAATGTCCTTTTCAATTTTTTTTCTAAATTAATTCTTATATTTTACCTTTTCTCCATTCCCTAAACACATGTCTACCAAATCTCTCGAATGAATTTCCAGAAATATCTTCTTCAAGGAAATCTGCTCCCCAGAAGAAAGGGTAAAATTTTGTGCCATTTTGGAGTCTGAAGATTCTGTCTAAGAAAGAAATTTCCCCTTTCTTTAAATTTATGTGAATATGACAAAGATTACCTTTAATGCAGTCTGGAAGCAGTCATTTCACCAACGGTGCAGAAGCACATTTCTAAATTGGTTTAGGATCACTGCATCTTATATCTGCTCTAATTCCCTGAGAGGCACAATTTCCAATTAACAGTGGAAACCTTGACAAATAGAAAGGAAAATTCTTTCCCATGGTGAGTAATGTCTTTCTAATGCAGTTTCCTGGCCTCAAGTGCCCTTTCTACTCTGGTCCATATTTCTGTGTGGGCTTTAGTGGATCTACCTCTGATGATCAGGCTTCCTGGAAAACCTTTATAGGAAAACCCCTCCAGATCCACTCATGCAGATAATTACCCTCTATTTTGTACCATTGATGAACCTGATGCACATTTACACAAGCCACCACATGGCCTATGTAGTGTCATTATTAATTTGTTCATCAAAACTCCCCCCTGCACTATGAACACCTTGGAGACAGGGGTTGTCCTTTATCTCTCTTCATATTCTCATTGCATACATTAAGTGTTAAACACTGGTCTGAGTAGTTCATGTTTCTCCACTCCACTGCTTGCTAGCTATGTGATCCTGGATGAGTTATATAGTCTCCCTAAGCCTCAATTTCTTCACAATGTAACTACTAATACAAATCTTATTAAGTTGAGGCCAGTATTAAATTTAAAAAGAGACTATGTAAAATGTTTATCAATATGATTAGCCCTCAGAAGGAAGAAGTCTGTAGCAGGCAATAATGATTGCTTAACCCCAAATCATTCCTTTTACTAATAATGATAACGGTTACCTGATGTGGGTCAGCAATATGTCTAAGAGAGCAAATCTATCTTTTACATTCAGAGAGGGAATTTTTCCCCCCTCACAAGGATGTAGGCTCTGGCCTGATATTATCCCCTTCTTTCCCTGGTATTATCTAAAAAAATAGGAATTTCATAAGCTAAGACTACCTATTTAGAAAATAGATAAAGAAGGTACTAGGCATCTGTAGCCCTCACATGCTTCCTTACTACATCTCTAAAACCCCATTGAAATTGCAAACAATGATAAATTTGGCTTGCAACATCTTTCGAAATTTAATTGGTTTTATAGAAACTCATAGAAAACTGAAGCACATGCCCTGTGTCAAGTTCAAATTCAGGAGTTTGACTCTGACCTACTCAATTCATTCAGCCAGCTCTTCTTTAAGCTCTTCTCAGTTGGTCCTTGCTTCCTCCAGCCACCCAGCTGGAGTGAGGTGATGTCTGCCTTTTAGGGAACTGTCTTCAAACGTTAATGCTTCTCTATAAATTTATTGACATCTCTTGTTCTATAATGTTCCAAATAGATTATCAAAGTTTCAGATTTCTGGAGCCATTCCCAGACTTTTGGGTACTTATCATACATTACATTAAGTCTATTGAACTTCCCCATATTATCTACCACAGTATATCAAAGACCTCCAATATGAACAAAATTGCATATATTTTTGTTGTACATGTTGAACATCTTTATCTTAACACTTAATAAAAAGTGAATGAATGGATAGGGGTAGATATTCTCCTTCCTAAAGATTTAGGATGAAAAGGGAATGATGTCTCCCATCATATACATACTCCATGGGTCATTTACATTCTAACAGCAAATAATATAAGGCTCAAAATTGAATAAATCAATGAGTAATATATGTGGGATGATTGTAAGAGGCTATGATAAAGATATAAGGATAGGGCAACATCAAGAAATGATGCAATAACTGGGAACAGTAGCAGCCAGGTTATTGCCATCCCTATGGCAGAAGAAGGAAATGGGAGAGTGGCAATACTATAAAGAAAGATGCCCTTGGAGTGACCTTCAATTAAAGTACACAGATGGCCCAAGGTTATTTTTAATGGAAGGATTTAATACCTTGGCCTCTCCCTCTCCTTTTCTCTGATCTTGGGACTGAACATCCCCATTGATCAAATCCAATAAGAATCCAAAGCACACTGAGAACAGTTGATGAAATCCATGTAGAACAGCCTACAGGACAGAGAAGTAGAGAAAGCAGGAGATAACAGATCTGTGTAGACATACCTCAGGCTCCAAATGGGGTTGTTTTGAAGGGAAAGGTACCGGGTTAGAGCTATTTAACTTTCTAGAAAGTTGGTTTCATTTGTGGAAATCTTACCATTGTCTGATGGGTAGAGGGGGAAAAAAAAAGCAAAAGAAGAATCAAAATCTCCTTGCCCTTCACCTGCACTTACCTAAACATCAGGTATCACCATATTTTAGCCCAATTACTAGGCCTCTACATCACTAATAGAAATTTAGGTTTGGGTGAGAGATATGGAAGTGTTAGTAGACCAACAGATATGCATGATGGGAATACAAGGTTAAGGGAATAATTCTATAAAATGGGCACACTGGCCCCCACACGTTTTCTTTTCCAAAAAGCAATTTGCCTATGATTGGCTTAAGCGGACAGGCTATGCCACCTTCCTCAGAAAACTAATAATTATCTGCAAAAGAAATGCAGTCCTGAAATAATGTTGATAAGAGAAATCAGTTTACCCTGAAGGGGGAGACATTTGTACCCTTTTCATAGACCAGATCCCAAGACTCAGGGAAAAAGAATAATTCCTCCTGACCAGAAAATCTGTATGGGCCAAGGTGACCTAGAGTTGTCTTGGCAGAGGGGACTTGAAAGTTTGATGTCATCTTGCTGTCAGTCAAAAATTAAGAGGTGGACCTGGGCAGGACTCTCTAGGATCCCCAATAAAACTGTATTATATGGGAGGCACACTGTCCCTCTCCACTCTGACAGGACTCACTCTCTCTCTCTCTTTCTCTCTCTCTCTCTCTCTCTCTCTCTCGAGAGAGAGAGAGAGTTCCCTCTTTCCCCTTTTCTATCCCTTCAATTAAATTCATTCCTGTTACTCTGAGTGACTAAAGTCTAAAAACTTTCTGACTTGATGGCAAGAATCAGGGTGGAAGAGGAATCTTCATGCTGCCATAGTTTCTCAGAAGGCCCCAGCTCTATAACAATAAGATACTCCCCTTCCTTTCCTAAACAAGAAGGGGGTTTTTCGGTCCTCAAAACTGTAAAAACAGTTTATGGAATTTTAATTTCGGGTTATCTGGGACCTCAAGTCTGAAAACCATGATGTTCAAAAACAATGTCAGAAAAATGACTCTGGATCATTTTCCAGTGGTCACTCTGAGGCTGACTTCAGGCTACAAATGCAGGGAGGGAGCTCATCTCAAGGCAGATACGATTCACAATCTATATAATTCTAATCCTTTTTCTCTCCAATCCAATTAGATACAAGCAAACCCAACCACCATCAGAAAATGACTATAGAGAATTGGGTCAATGCACTTCTGTAAGAATTTCTTCTGGGCCAATCAGAGGGTCAGTCCAATTATTTTCAGTGATTTGGAGAGTGACAGAAAGTCTATACTTCAATCCTATGACTTAAACACCCACAGATAGTCTAAGTCCTAAGCCTATGGAACATGGTGTTGCCAACATGGATACAGCGTGCATCTATCAATGATACTAGGCAGGAAAACATGCTTTTCAGGTCATGCTTCTTTATACTCCTAGAGAAGTGCATAGCTGCTCCTTTAATCTTTGCTATAAAGTAACCCAGAAAAGGAATTATTTTATTAAAAAAAGCAGTGTGTACAATGTGGAATCATACATCGATCAAATCCTTCCCTCCTGGTGCTTCCTCCTCAATTACAGCACCTTTCAAAGCAGGATGGGTTTTCTCCCAGACATATTCCTAGACACTGTTATTACTGTGTGTTTTTAGATTAAGGCATCCACAGTATTCTTCTGCATTGTTATCCCTATGTAATGTTGTATAAACATGGGATCATAATATTATTTTGTACCCATCATTTTTCGCTGAATTAACCATAAATTGCAGACTCTTGCCATAGGTTTCTTCCTGGCTTCTCCTTTTTAAACAACAGAATAGAGTTCCACTCTTATTCCTTTCTGATGAGAATTATGGAAAATTACTGGAGAAAGGTAGGCTCAACTTTATTCCAATAGGTCACTCTGTAATAGGATCAGTAAGAGCTTCAAAGGAGGGAACAGCAACAAATAGTTTGCAAATGAAAAGAAAGAAAGAAAGAGAGAGAGAGAGAGAGAGAGAGAGAGAGAGAGAGAGAGATAGTTGGAGACATTGATGCTATGTGAATCCTATTTGTTTACTCAAGATAAAGAAATGGAAAAACAGTTGGAGACATGGATGCTATGTGAATCCTGTTTGTTTACTAAAGATAGAGAGGAAAAATAATGCATGACACTGGGATGCTGACAATTCTCATGTTCCATCAACATGTTTGACCGGGAGCTTGAGAACATGCACGTGAGCATTATTTTAAAAAACATGGCAATGATGTTACTTAAATGAATCTATTGAAGCACAGGAATTACTATATGTTCTCTTGCATTGGAGACACATGATATATTGAGTCATGTTATTCAAAACGGATCTGAATACAGGAAAATTCTTTCTATTATGGGACCTTCCAGTAAGGCAGCTATTAGGTTTCACTGACATTACCCTTATCAGCTATACCAACATTAGGTAAATCCACCTCTCAGTCATCAAAAAGGCCTTTAATCTCAGAAAGACATTTATTTAGTGCAACTGGTATCAAGAGTGAAGCAATGAAATGCATTCCAGGTTTGGACTAAGGGTCTTGCGCCAATAAGTAAAGACAGATTTCTTACGATTGGTATTTTTTAGGTATCACGAGAAGCAAGACATTATAACCACCAATTTTCCAAAAAGCTTCCCATGAGTGAATTTCAGACATATTCAGAAATCAGCTTGACTGTTTCAGTAAACCAAAAATAATTTAGGGACACTAAAAAAAAAATCTGGATCTTCAAGTTAAATTAATTCCAATCAAAGGGAAGCAGAAACATAATGGGAGCAGCAGCGTTCCTGAATATGTATTTCCTTCAAAAACAAACGTGGTGAAAGCTGACTCAGTCCCTTGGGCATGCGTCTCACAGACCCAACGGTCTAAGAGAGAAAGATGAGCCATGAGTAAAGGAAGAACTGTGAGCATTCAGAACAGCTGTCACGAAATCTAAACATTAAAACCTATGCAATTTTTTTTTTTAAGGGAGCACCAAGTTTTTCCGGCAGAATTGTGTGGTTTGGAGCCAATTTTTTAAAAGCTTATTCATCGTGTCTCTCAGTTTAGGGGAAGAAGAAAAGACTGGCTGCTAATGATAGATGAATCAACATTAACAAGAAGGGAACAAAGAAAACATGAAGAAAGACATACTCATTCTAATCCCTTGCTGTTTAGGGCCATTTAGTGTAGGATCAAATATTCCCAGAGGTCTCGAAGCCTGGAGAAGAATTTGTATTTCTCGTCAATACATTATGTGTTAAGAAGGCAAAAAAATATGGAACATATTTTTAAAAGATTTTCATTTAAAAATACAATAATGTATTTGTGTGTGTGTGTGTGTGTACGCAAGTGCATACATACATGTGGTTGAGTGCATATGGTTAGTAATTCCGTTTGCAGAAATATTTACTAAGTTTCAACCCCCTGAAATATCACACGAAGTACAACCTCTCCATAACCATGCTTATTTGGACAGAGGATAAAGGAAATTTGCATGTACATTCAGGGAGAGAGGTAACCTGGTATTGTCCCCTCTCCTTCAAAGTACTCTGGCCTGTTAAGAAAACGTTTGTCCACAACAGCTTCTCCCTTTGCCAACTGAAATAAGGCTGCACCCACTTGTCCTATTAAAATGTGTTATGGAGGGCTGAGTGGATCTACTGAAGATTCTGAAACAAGACCTCACTAACAAAAGTTAATTGGCATGGCAGGAGGCTCAAATAAACTAAAGTTTGCACTGCATTTCATAGGACAGATCTTGGCTAAGGATTGGGAGATAACTCATATCAGTGCCAAGATATGTGTGCATTCTTCCAGGAAGTCCAGGCTGTCCTTATCTTGGAAATGTGAGCTGTGTAGAGAGAGTGAAATCGATGCTTAAGAGGTATAAAAACTAAAAGAAAACTTCAGAAATATTATGGAATATTCTAGACTTTGTGACAAAGAAGGAAATAGATCTGGAGACAGAGCAAATTATATCAGCCAAAAGTTTTCCTTTTGACTAACAAATCTAGAGTCATTTCTTTCTTTTCTTTTTTTTTGCATAACATACATATTTGCATAAATATATTTATATTCTTTATTATGTCTATTACTAAATGTTGCCTTTGTGCTTAAAATATCAAATTTTCTGACTTCCCAGTGAATTAAGTCAAGGAGAAGCAATAATTCCATCCCTAAAAATCTGCTCTCCCCAGTTTAAATTATTATCTAAAATTTCAGATATAATGTGTTGAAATGGAGACCCATTCATTAATCATTTTGTTCTCATAATTTTTAGATTATCTTGAGAAGAAAATGTAAGTAATAAGCAAAATAAAAGTCATCTCATTATGCCCAAGAAAATTTTTCATTAAGTCCCTGGACACTTATGAATAAATCATCCTTGTGTTTCTTTCCTTTCTTCTTCTATTTACAGCATGGGTTTTTCCCTACCTCCTGATTTATTGGACTTGAGTTTACTATTAGGTTAGCCAAAGGAAACATGTTGATCATCTATATCCCTAGTTAGATTTTTGCCTAATCCCTTTATTTGTAAGATTATATCTTTCTTTCTCTATGAATTATTTATTAAAATCAAACTATAACATCAGTATTTCTTGCTCAAGTCTTTAAAGATTTTAATACCCAGAAGAAATACTGACCCAGAGAGACCTCAGAACTGGCACCTTCATTAAGATGTTCCCTTAAAGCTTCAATTTAAGGTTGTCACAAAATCACATATTTTACAATGCAAAATAGAATTTAATAGTACCTTAAAAGGCTCTCTCAGAGAAATCTTCAGTGCTGAAACACCCATACAAATTGAATTCATTCCAGTTTTTGTGGGTTAGAAATAAAGGCCATCGTATTTACATAGCTTTTCCTGTTCGGTGTACACATCCTTTGTAGCTATAATCTAGTTCCATTTGCATTTATGTGTTTTTGCATGGTTCTGTGTTTACTTTCATTTGGTGAATTCCGTTATTATGGTTTAGATATAAGATGTCCTCTGAAAGCTCCTGTGTGAGACGATGCAGGAATGTTCAGAGGTGACATGATTAGATTACAAGAGCTAGAACATAACCAGTGAGTTGGTTCATTTGCTAGATTAATGATTTGAATGAATTAACTGGGTGGTAAGTGTAGGCAGGTAGGGTATGATGGAAGAAGTAAGACACCAAGGCCATGCATTTGGGGTTTCTATTTTGTCCTTGGTGAGCGATGCTCTTTCTGCTTGTTGGATGCCGTGTCCTGAGTTGCTTTCCTTTGCAATGCCCTTCTGCCATGATATTCTGCCTCACCTTAGGCCCAGAGCAATACAGTTGGCCAATGATGAACTGAACCTTCTGAAACCATGAGCCAAAATAAATTTTTCTCTTCTAAGTTGCTCTTGTTGGGTATATTAGTCACAGTGACTTGAAAATTGACATATTTATTTAACACTAGAAACTTGGAATATAAGAAGATATTGTATGTTTTTGATTTTTTTTTTTTTAATGAGATACCCTTCCCGTGGATATCCACAGATTTGGTAATGAGAATCTGTGAAATTGGGCTCCTTAGTCATGTAATATTTTGAATACTTTCATTTATAACACTGAATAGTCCAGAAAAAAACCCCACAATATTAATATTTTAAATAATAAACTGATCTGTGCTTATTCATTAAATTCATTAAGTCTATTCAAGTGAGTAGATCTGCAAAGCTAAAACTTTGGAGACTCTTCTATTGTCTGTGTGTTGAGGATAGACATTATGGCTAACTTAATTATCATTGCACCCCTAGAACAGTGACTGGCACATATGAGATGCTCAATAGTCACTGACTGTTTTTATGAGCTAAAAATATAGAATGCATCGCATTCTTTCAGGGGAGTAAGAGGTAAAAATTATTTCAATCCTAACCAGAATAAGCTTAGTATACTTAAACTTTCCAGAATAACACTAAGTTAGTTAATTAGGTGGGAAATCAGAAATCAGTGACAAACACAGGAAAACCAGGATTTGAGGAGAAATTATTCCACTGAGACAGAGAATGCCTTTGGAGAAGGAGAAATTGGTAATGCCAGTCTGGCTGTTTGAAAGAATGGTGGGTGGGAATGAAAAAAAAAATACAGAATCCAAGAGGAATAAAGAGGGGCCAAGAGGACAGAAAATGAGCCTGGAGAGATACAGAAGGGTCACAAGGGAGGAGGGAGGAATGGAGGGCTGAAACCTGGATGCACACGCTTGTGAGGACGAGGTAGGCAGGGTTAGCCATCAGTCCTGGGTGTATTTTGAAGGTTTTCACATGGGGAAGTAACAAATGTAGACAAAGTTTAAAAAAGATCAACTTAGTAGAAAGAAACATGTCTCAGAGTAAGAAGAAGCTAGAGAAAAAAGAATCCATGGCTTAGCACATAAAAAGGACTTCTGGCAGACTGACTCAATGGATATACAATTCCCTGTGAGCAATTTTCATTAGTCAGACTCATTAAATACCTATGGGTTCTTTGAGCACTTCCACTTCTAAGAACATGTCCTCTGGGAAAAGTAAAGATGCGAGCAAGGATTGGCCAACCTGTCTGTGAATCGCATTATTCTTTAGACAATGGTTAGTTAAGTTCTAGAAAATTACACAACCATTAACAATGATGTAAATGAACCTATGGAAAGGAAGAAATATTCACAACACAAGAAATGAAAAAGCAGATTAACAATATTCAGAACTTGATCTCCAGACAAACATAGGTAATGTCTATCAGTGCCACACAAAACATTGACATTAGCTCTGTTTATCTGGGATTATAAGTGAATATAATTTTTCCTCTAATATTTATTTTCTGATATTTCTACTACATTAGTAAATTATAATTAAAGTTATTTTTACAAAATAACTATCAAGGCATAAAATTCTAATATTGGAGACTACAACAGAAATTAGAAAGGAGAGTAGGTTCCACAATTTTGTTATGTATTGGCTTCTTTTCCATGAAAATAGGCGATAATAAGTAGAAGGTGGGGCATGCTGGTCTTTGGTAACAAGGGCAACTCCAAATCTGAGATACAGTTGGGTATTTGTAGGAGATGATGCTAACAAAAATTATTTTTCTCAAGGGGAGAGGTTTGAAAGCAAAAAATACAGGGGGAGGATAGTGACTGAACTTTTGAAAAATGCCCAAAGTTAGAGAAGAGAAGAAAACCAAATGCATCAGGAAATGTGCGGAGCCACTCTGAATGATCCACTCCTTCCAGTCCTGAAGCAAAAGGCTCTGACCAATCACTACATTTCCTGGTGACTTGGGCATTGTCCCAGCCAGGGAAGTAGAAGGCGTGTCTTCAGGTATAGGTGTGTCACCCATGGGGTTGAGCTACACTCACCTATTCTTTTGTAATACTACCCCTTTGCCCTGTTTGAGATAGAATGTTCCATGGAAACTCCCCTTGTGTGTCCCCTTCTCTGGCTCTGCCTTTGGGTGTGGCCTTCCTACATGCCAGTCAACCTGCTGACAGCAGGCATCATGAAGCTAGACTCAACCCCCTGAAACCTGACCCCTTGCCTCATTTGAATGGCTTCTCCTCAATAAATGGGTTCAGCACTGTGCTCGCTCTCTCTCTCTTTCTGAGGGCCCTTAAGGTCAGAAGAGAGCCCTCACAGGACCCAAAGAAAAGGTATCTCTGTCTTTGTGTGGTTAGTTCATACAGCCCAGTTCACCTGGAGTGACCCTGAGTGTTTTAGTCCTGAGAAACGCAACAAGGAAAAGCATTTTCAGCTCTGATCCCCCAAAGACTGACAGAAGGTCCACAAATAGTGGGTTTCCCACAAACATTTTTCAAGGAATGATGGGCCATATTGAGGCAATGAAGATGAGATAGGATGGGAGGGGGATATGTTGAGAGAGAGAGAGGAATTCAACAAACAATAGGTGGCTAATAGAGAGATGGATGGAAATTGAGGCAAAGTCATTAGACTTGAAAAGACACACTATTTGTTTATGAGATCCAGGGAACTTAAATGGGGCAACTTTATGAAACTAGAAGAAGATCACAATTTCAGAAAACATCAGTAATGAGAAAAAAAAAAAGTAAAATACCAAACAGCAGAATAGATCTTTTAGTCCAAAAGTTTGCTACTCCTGCATCCATTCATTTAATCCACAAGCAAACACAGGTGGGAACCAAGAAAGGAAATGATCCAACAAGTATTCAGTGATGATATCAATTTTATAACACATGGTTTCATGAAAGAGCAGCACCTCTTCCTCTGAAAAAGAAAAAAGGAAGAGAAGATGAAAGATCTCAGCAAGGCTTTGAAGTAAAGAGTAAAAAAAAATTTCCTTTCATTGATCTTTGGCTTAAAAGTAAAGTGGAATGTGAGGTCATCATTCAAGAGCCACAAGGCGAAGAGGATTCTGGCTTAATGAGAGTAGGGAACATTAGAAATAACTATTGTAAAAATGATGCCAAAAACTCCTTAGAAGATTTCCCAACCACAAACAGCAATGGATGCATTATCAGGCAGCAGCAGGAGCCCAGGGGACACTGGGGAGTGTGGAATGAATGGAGAGCCACCACTTTCCTCATCCATTACTTTATTCAGCAGCTCAGAGAGAGTAGGGCAAAAGAGATCCTGAAGATGACTCAGGCTTCGAGGAGCAAAAATGGATAAGTACAAAAGATATTCCCTTGGATCAGTGGAATCTTGATTATCAAGGAAAAGAGCTTTGATGGAGACCACTTTTGTTTTCAGGCATAGTCAAGAGATAAGCAGAGTCAGAAGAAAGCTACACGACTAGATGAATGAGAAAAAGTCGAGTGTGGCAGAGAATTTTACCAAAACCAATCTCTCTCTTTTCTTTTTTTCAAGTGGCCACAGAGGTTGACTCCATTTCTCAACGTGACTGACAGTTAGATGTGCTCAGTGACTGAGTTGTGAAATCGAAATGACAATGAGTTTGATATGCTCCACTTTGGAACTGAGATGGTTAAGAGGGTAGCGTGCCTTCCCCAGGGTCTCTTTGCCATTCATTCATCTTTTAAAAATAAGCACTCCAAGGATCTAGAGATGAGAAGAAACACAAAATGGAAGGAACCTAGGTTCCTGGATCACATGAGGTACCCCACTCTTGACATCTGCATATGTCTATGATGAATGTGGAAAATGAACTTTTTTTGTAGAAGGTTACCAAGATTTGGAGTTTTATTACTAAAGTGGTTAGCATCATCTTGACCAACATATTGGTGATCCATGGTCACACTGACTGGGAGAATTGGAAGGTGTAGAAATAGAAATACAAAGTGAGAAAGCCATGTTTATGCTGCAGGAGGTCGAAGGGTACCAGAAAATAGTAAGACTGCAAAAGGGTGAAAGACACATGGTAGTTGTCTGGAAGGAAATGTCATGTTATCCTGCTGTAGGTTAGCATCAGAAAACATACATGCAGGATGTTGGTCCAGAAGAATTGAGGAGTACTTAGGTGTCTGAAGATGCAAATACTGAGAATCAGTTTTAAAAATCTTGCCCAGTTGGGTATCCTGGAACAGATAAAGAGGATGTACAGCTCAAGAATCCAAGATTTTCTGGGTGACTTGCAGGAGGTCACAACAGTGGTTCTCAGCTTGAGAGGTGACTTTGCCCACCTGGGAACATTTGACCATCTCTGGAAACATTTCTGATTGTCACAACTAAAGGCTAAGTGTTAATGGGGTACCTGGGTAGAATGAAGGGGCTGCTAAACATTCTATGATGGACAAAGGATAACTCCCAACAAAAGAAATAATTTTAGAAAATTAACCAACCCAAAATGTAACAAGGTTCATAAACCTGGTTTTAGGGTATTATGTGAACATCCATCATAAAAATCTGGTTTCTTATTTTAATAAAAACTAAATGCTAACTTTAGATTAATCAAAAGCTAGTTCGACATTAGTACATTATTTTCTCTGTATAGTTTTTCAACATGCCATCTTGTCTACAGTGAAGTCATATGGAGAAAGATAAGGTTTACGATAAAGTATATATTAATTGAAGAAAGACCCAGGGAGTTTGGCTTATATTTACAAAATTGCACACCATGGAAAATTGAGATTTACCAAGGACAAAAGTCATTGCACAAATCAATAACCCCCTGTGGTAGAAAATGCTCTGCTGTGAGTGGATATTCTCTTTTCACCATGAGATTCATAATTATTTGCCATATTGGTGACCCCTTGTAAAGAAGAAATGGAGAACAAAAACTATTGTGTCAAAAAGACTCAGGGTGTTCAGGCTGACTTTCATAACACAGAGACTAGGAGTTTATTTTGTAGGTGGAGATGGAGGACAGAAGATTAAAAAGACTATGTCACCACAATCAAAACCTGGATGGGTTAGAAGTCGTGCTGCTTTCTGGAAAATGTCTTTCTGTTCTCCTTAATCTTCCATTACTAATTTCAGTTTTCCAAGGGAGAAATAGTTTCTCCTCTCATAACTTTGTTTATTCCTCACTTTAGTTGCAAAAAAATGGTTATTTAGCCCGTTTATTATTGGTCTTACTTCTTTTATTTTTATTTTTTTTTTTGGACCAGGAATTGAACCCTGAGGTCCTGAACCACTGAGCCACATCCCAGCCCTTCTTTATTTTGAGACAGGCTCTCACTAAGCTGCTTAGGGCCTTACTAAGTTGCTGAGGCTGGCTTTGAACTTGGGATCTTCCTGCCTCAGCCTCCCAAGTCACTGGGATCATAGGTATGCATCAGAGCGCCTGGCTAACCCATTAATTTGGACATGTAAATACCACTTTTGGTTTGATGTATGTTCACATTCACATTCACACAGAATATACATGTATGTATGCATAGAAGTAAGTATTCTAGCATGTTATCAGCAATATAAGAAAATGTTCTATTGATGATTTAAGAAGAGATCCTAGGATCTATTAAATACTCTGATTTGACTCTGTAAAAACTTATTTTAGACCTTAATATAATTTACCTATGTTCATAGCAGCACAATTCACATTAGCCAAAGTATGGAACCAGCCTAGATGTCCATCAATAAATGAATGGATGAAGAAAATATGGAATACATACACAATGGAGTTTTATTCAGCCATAAAGAAGAATTTGAAATAATGTCATCTGTGGGAAAACGAATGGAACTTCAGACCAATATGTTAAGCGAAATAAGCCAAATTCAGAGGGTCAAGGGTCATGTGTTTTCTCTCATATGTGCAAGCTAGAGAGGAAAAAGGAAGATAAAGGTGGGGGTGATCTCAGAGAAAGCAAAGGGTGAGCAGTAGTATAGAGGAAGGGGACGACAAAAGGGTGGGAAATGGGGAGGGGGAGGGGAAATGCTGGGCAAATTCTCTTGTTACATTGCATGCACTTATGAAGATGTAAAAAAAAAAATTCCACCATTATGTGCAACTATAGTGCACCAATAAAAAATGTGACAAAGAAAGTGAAATAGAATTTCATCTTGCTGAATGTTTGCTTAAGACATATGATTTATTCTTCTAGGTTCCTCAAAACTTTCAAATCTCATCCTTAGTTTGAAACAGACCATCAGCCACACTTAAAATGTTTCTATTGAAGTGACAGTCAACAGCATAACCTATGTGTTTTTAAGGTTACTGGAAGTTTGGGCAATAATTATATATCTTATACAAATTTATAAATCAAAATATTTCCCACTGTGTCACCCCAGTATGCCTTATATTTATATCTACACGATAGATCTATTTTTATACTTAGTTTCATTTAAAATGAATATCATATAACACTTGCCCAGATTATTAAATGTTAGTTTTTCATTTTTAGTAGTGCATGTATGTGACTATGAACCCTATATTAAATAGGTTTGCAAAACAATGAAAAATCAAGGAATGGGAATGAAAGGGAAAAGGAGAGAAAGAGTGGGGAAAGAAGGGGAGGGAAAGATGGAAAATTCTTAAGGAATTAGTTTCTTTATTTTCTTTTTACTAAGATACCTCTAATTGATGAAACTTAAGAAAACTCTGAAAATCAATGCATTTTCTAAATAAGGAGGAATGGTAGAAAACTCCAGAAAAATGGGAATCTAGAAAGAGCAAAAAAAAAATGTAAATTGAAAAATATAGATGTCCAGATTAAAGATTGATGAGGACTTTTTACAGTATGCTTGACCCACACTTAATTGGTTTAAGGAAAAATAAAACTCAGTTGGACACTTCTCTAACCCTGACCAAAAAACAGTGACAAGAGAGCTCATTAACAGTTGTAAAGGGCTCGAAGGAAATTGAGTGAATTTTAGACAGAAATTTGAAAATAAATGAAGTAAGAAACAATTTTGGTTTTTATTCTTTCATCTTTTAAAATCAGTCTGTTGGAGAAATGCAAATCAAAACCACCCTANATATAAAAAAATACTTAAATAAAACAAGATATTATGTCCATCTACAACTAAAAAAAATATTTTAAAAAAATAAAGTCAGTTCTGTTATTTATTCTACACTATATTAAAGATATATTTGGAATTATAAATACATAATTAGATGTTGTACACTAATTCTTACAATTGCTTCAAATCATTCCACAAAGTCAATGTCACCTGAATTACTCATGCATTCCAGTCATGACTCTGAATCTTGTCACCCTTGATAGCATTTTTGGTTGAATTTTAATAATCAGGCCAGGATAAGTCTCCTAAAGTAGAAATTGTTAGCACTTATAGAGTTTTTACTCAAAGCTCTAAATCGGGATTTAGAAATGGTCAATGATATGATGGTATAGGACAAAATTATTTCTTTTTATTTATTTAAACACTGGATTTGCTGTCAAACTCAGTATGCAATTGAGATAACCATCTTACTATAGGTACCTGTTAACATCTATACCTCTATTCCCTCAAGTTTTCCAGAGTTGACTTGTCTTTTCAATGTCTATTCTTTTTATCAAGAGAACATTTCCAAATATAAAAATATAGAGGAAAAGGAACATGCTTTTTTAACTGATGATGAAATGTCTCTGAAATGTGAAATTTTTGCCACATTGGCTTCAGAAGTCTTTTTTTTTTTTATTTATTGCAAAAATAGGCACATCTGTAATTAAAATCTCACATCATCTCTTTGCCTTCTCTCCCTTCCGAGAAATGTAAAAATTTTCTTTCATGGTGTTCCCAATATTTAATACATATGTTGGCAACTATAAACGATATATATTACTGTTTTGAATGTTTTAACATTTTAAATCTATGATATCTTACTGTAAGTATATTTTGCCATTTGCTTCTTTCTCTTGGTTTTATATTTTTGAGATGTCTCCTGTATCAAATTAGGTAGAGGGAAGTGATGGGAGGGGAGGAAAGGGGATGTGGGGATAGGAAAGATAATAGAATGAAACAGACATTATTACTGTATGTATATATGTGACTACATGACCAATATGATTCTGTAACATGCACACTCAGAAAAATGAGAAATTATAGCCCATCTATGTATGATATTAAAAAAAGAAAGAAAGCAAACATGAAAACCTTATTGCTAAGCTCAAGCAAGCATTTTCATTTCTATGAATCCATCCTGAATTGACTTTTAATTGTTATACTTGAGTGTATAAATTGCTTCATGCATAAAATAAACAATAGGATGTTTTCAAGGATCCAATCATACTCAGATTAACATCCATAAAATGATGAATAATTCAGAAATAATCAGTATCCCCAGTCATTAATGCAAATTAGCCCTACAGATTAATAAATCCCATAGGCTCAAGATCCAAAGGAAATTGGTTATACCTAAAATAAATTACACTCTAAGAGTATAGGGATATCAGTAATAATTTAAATTATGACCCAAAGCAATGCTATTATTATTCTCAGGACCTCTAATATTCATTCCCACAGGATAAATCCCAGCTAAGATAAACAAGGTAAATGTGGAAAGATTATGCTGGTTAAGTTACTTTGTAAGACAATGAAGTTTAACATTTATTTGCAAGTTGGGACATGGGTACATGTACTAGAATCTCACAGATTCATGAATGCAGAAGACATGATTCAATTAGGAAAAATATATACATTGTAAATAGTTTTAAATGAATGTACCCAAGTATATATAGTAACTGCAGCCAGAATAACAACAGGCTGCCTTTTAGAAACCCCCAAGGAGAACTATTTTAATGACTAGGAGAGAAAGCTTTTTCAATTAGCATATTCATTATTTGTATGCAAATTGATGACTCTAACAGCTACTTATGGGTGTTAAAAAACAATTTGTTCTATTAAGCAGTTTAAACATTCTCCTTAAAATCTTGTTTACCTGTTTAATTTGTTGAACAATGTCTTTCCTCAATCTAAGAGGAAAAAGGAAGATTCAGATTGCCAATCCCCACTGTTACTTCTCTTCTAGTGAGATCTTGACATTAAAAAGGAGAGAGATGTTATAATCTGGACCTTCAGGAAACTGAAGAAGCACAGAGACCCCCCCCTCCCCCCCATCACCTTCAAACCTCTATTCTTAGGACGAGACCATAAAGATTTCAGACACATGGTTCAGAGTAACAAACATGAGTTTATCAGAAGTGTTAGAAAAGGTGAAATGGGGCCAGTCTCAAGGGAGAGGGTTCATCCTCTCAGAGAGGATAGGGACAAGGTGCTCCTTCTGCTCTCCAGTTTTCTTGGGGATTCCAAAGAAGTTTCCAGAAAGTCCCACCCAGGTCCACCTCTTGACTTTTGACTGACAGCAGGATGACATTATACTTGAAGTCCCCATTGCCATAACAACTTTACTACTTCACTTTGGCCCATGCTGACTGGTTCTAATTGGAACTTGTTCTTACAGATTTCATGGTTAGGGTTGATTATCTTTATCTCCCTGAGTTCTGGGATCTGGTAGGTATAAGGGTCACAAAACTCCCTGGCTTCAGGTAACTTATGTTCTTATAATCCGTGTTTGGGGCCTGTAATTCTCCTAAAGATAACAGGTAGTTTGCTAAGGAACGTAACATATCCTAGTGACTTCAGGCAGACAAGACTAAAGATGAGTTGACTTTTAAAAATTAAAGCATTTTGGCGTCAGTACAGTGGGCCCAGTTTACAGAATTATTCCCTTAACCCCATGTTCCCACCACTCACTCTCTCCTATCAGAGGGAGGCATGGTCCAGTTAATGCTGGTGACTTTTTACATTCTTTAATTAAGTGCTACAGCATTTTGTTCTTCTTGTCTCTGGCAGGAATATATTTTTACAGCAATAAAGATTATCCTTCTACATAGGGACATATCTTTTCTAGTTATGAATCCTCTAGTGAAATTCAGGGTACAAAAGGAAGATAATTTAAGGCAAAGTAGATATATTGTCAAGAATGATTGGTAATCAATCTACTTTGGCAATCATTCTGGCACCCTGTCATACTGTGTCTCAATCAGGTGACTGTGGGAGTATCGAAGGGTTTGATGATAGGAGAGTTTCGTTTTCTTCTTATGCCAACAAATAAGTGAGAGACTTGAACAAAAACCCAAGTTGTTGGGCGCCAGTCTTTTCCTCTAAGATCCTTCATCATCTTACTGATCAATTCAAGATCTGGTCTGAGACTGTAAAAGTAAAAGGAGTTTATTTGGCTCTTGGGAATTGCAATTCACAGGTTCAGATGGTTCTGCAGGAGTGTTCCAAATAAGATAGGAAAAAAAATGGGAGCTTCTGTAGGCAAGCAGGCAGCAGCCTGAGACTTGTATAAGTCCCATTCCCTTGGTGACCTCCTGACCCCATTTTGGAATACTTTCTTAGTGTTGCTTTCATCCATCATAATTTTCCTTTTATTTTCACAATTTCTTGTGTTTAGTCTCCCTGCAGGAAAAAACAGGCAACCCATCCCTTCAGTCAGCTCCTGCTGGCCCATAAAAATAAACCAGCATTAGTTCTTGTTCAGAATGCTGATTTAAATTCTTTAACCTCCACCCACACTCATTCCCTACTTTTCTGCCTATTGTTTGATCTAGACCAGGGCTTTTTAAACTTTAATATGTGTGCAAATCATTCAGAGGGTTTTGTTAAAATGCAGACCCAAACCAACAGGTCTTGAGGGTGACCCGAGATTCTGCATTGCTAACAAGCTCCTGGCTACTACTGCTGATTGATGGACCACATATGAGCAATAAAGAGCTAGAACTTAATTTTAAATCCCTGGTTTGGGCCCCTTGGTACAGAAATGAGAGTGATGATATTTATGGTGATGATGAAGATAATAAAACAGCACTAGAAGATAACACATATATTCATATAAATTCAAATACATATGCATATACATTACAATACATATATCGCCAATGTATCTTTTGTTATTTTCTTCATAAATGTGAAAACTGAGATAGAGAGAAATCTAACCCAAACCACACAACTAGGGACAGTGGCAAGGTTCAAATCCAAACAGTACAACACAGACATACCATGCTATGGATCCAAGCCTGAGTTTGAGCTTCAATCAAACTGCAGGCCTGACTTCCCATTCAACCTTTAGGCTTCAGGTTTTCTACAGGATTTTTCTGTTTGTTTGTACCTTAGAGATTTTGGCCTCCACATCTCTTAGTTCGCTGATGACAATACTCAGGCAGGCTTCTAGATTCATTGTACCAACTACTCCAAGGAGACAAAGAAATAACAAAGAATAAGATTCAGGCTCATTTCAGTTTATACTAAGACATATGATAAACTTTCAGAATCTCTGAACATATAATTCCAATCAGAAACATAAATTATATAAATACTATCAGCAACCTTGCTGCTTCTACCACAAAGCTGCATCAGCTTACTCAATATACCCATTCTAAGATATTTGAAAAATCAACTACGGAAACCCAATGTGTCCAATTCTAACCGAACACTTTAATAAAATTGTTTAGCCAAATGACATTTGATAGTTGTGACCCACTGAGACAAGACCAACAGGATGACTCTCCCCACTAATCTGTGGTAATGAAGAAGTTTTACAGTATGGACAGTAATAGGTAAAGTTACTGTGACCCAAAGATAGATAGGGCTGGCCAACAGTCACCAAGATGTGGAAAACACACATCCAACAATTCTCCATAGTTGTGCTCTAGATGAAAAGTGCATCGTCTCTGGTACACTTTCTGGGTCCAGGATTAGACTGATATCATTTGGACAGACTCACCTAGAGAAAGTGCATTATTTGTTAGAAAACTCAAAATTAAGGAGTCTTCCTTCATAAGTCATTCCACATTATCGAATATTCCTGCAAAGATGAAGTAATGAAAAAACAAAACAAAACCCTACTCAACATATCCAGGGCAGGATGCCCTAGGTACTGCATTATTTGTTTTTAAAAGTTCCTAAGATATCCTGTGCAAAACAGAAGGAGTCTCTCATTTTGGTTTAAATATAGGCAGCAAAAAAATGTCATCTGTATTATTTCCCTGCAGGGATCTTTTCCTATTGTAATTCTTGTAATTCTAGTGGACTGTGTTTGTGATTCCCCACCTGTTTCTAGCATGTCTGGTGTATCACCAAATTATGCCTCCTCCTGAAATAAATATGTTTGTGAAACTGGACTTTAACCAAGCTTCTCAATGGCTATTTGAAGAAGATTATGTCACATGTTCATAGCCTCATGACACTTTGGTTTGAAATGTCTATTACCCCTGAAATAATCCACTGTTTTGTGATCCCCGGACTGATATTGTGTTTTGATGACATTCTGAGTTTGGGACCAACAGAGAGTGTATTTAAGAAAGGACTTCTGATGCCCCACATGGTTTTTAGCTCTCTCAAAAAATAAGAAAGAAAAAGTCTAAAGAGGGGAGGGATGAAGGAAGAACAAAAAAGAAGGGAGGAAGAATGAGGAAGGGAGGGCTATATATTATATATGTGCTACATTATATATATATA
>NW_026000241.1:25530965-25542107 GCF_001458135.2 Marmota marmota marmota
AGATGTGTATAAGAGACATATATATATATATATATATTCCCATAGCAATCCCTTGATCAAGTACATTTATCAAAACCACTGTTCAGGTGATACAAAATGATGCTCAGAGAGGGAAAATAATCTGCCCAAGTTAACAGGACCAACAAAAGCCAAGATTGAACTGAGATCAATGTGTCTTAATCCAAAAACAAAGCAAATTCACAGGTCATGGTGTGCTGGCCTCTTTCTTAGAATGTGGGATATGGAAAGAGAAAAGCAGAACATGAGCTGAAGCTACCTATAAGTCAATTTTAAAAGGATGCCAACTTCAAGCATGGATGAGGATAATAAATCAGAGACTAAAAGCTTGAAGATGATAAATCAGAAACCCAAACTTGTAGATGATGTGTGTTGAGGAGGAAGGGATGTAAATAACCAGCCAAAGATCCAAACAAATTCTCTTGGGTAACATTCTCTGACAGGGTCCCTTGAGAAGAGCTATGGTATTAACCTTGAACACATATTTCAAACAATTTCCAAGGCTGAGCAGTCCCAGCCCAGCCTTTGATAAAGCCACAATTTCTTTACCACAGGTGCTTCACCTTTTGACCCTAAAAGTTAAGTCTCAAAGTGCTGAGTAGCACTGAGGTATCCACCACTCTGCCAACAACAGTGCCACTTATCAATCACAGTAGGTATAGCAGACTTTTCTGCTGTGGTGAATGATGAGAAGCCCCCTAACAAACTCTGCAGCTGCCTGGTAAGTACCTATTGATCATAAGTCTGTACTAACAAATTTTCCTAGGAAAATTCCTCACTCTTGACTATATCTCAGTATTTGCAGGCTTGAAGAGTTTTCCAAGTGCTTAGGAAATGTGCTTCTCCAAGAACCTAGATGACAAATAAAACCCTGAATCATCTAGGTCCCTTCCTTTAATATTTTCACAAAAAGACACCTCACTGATGGCTTTTTGGTGGAGCAAATCCTATAAATAACTGTTTGGGATCTCAGATCCTAAATTATATGTGGAAAGGGTGACCATATTAAAATTTACTGAGAATTTCAAGAATATATATAAAGCATCATCCTGACTTATTGTTCCATAAGGAGATCTTTCTCAGAAAATTCGTACTAACCCAGAAAACACTCCTTACATTATCTTGGTCATAGTAGATGCTATGCTGCATAACCAGAAGTAGGACACACAAAAATAATCACAATAAGGTTTTCCGGTTAAAAATTAACTATCTTCAAGTTCTCTGACTCTAAACCCCTTCATACTCTATTAACAAACTGATCTGACAAAATAAAAAGTGTGAATATGGATGAGTAGAATGTTTTAGAGTAAAGAGTAAAATTACTGAGCTGATTATAGGTCGTTGTGTTCACGTGGAATTGAGAAGCCTTATTTGGAAGGGATAAGGAAATAGAGACAAGATTCAGAGCCATTTTAAAGATGTAACATGTAGAGTTATTTTTGTCTTGATTTTCCCATTAGCTTGTCTTCAGCCCAAGTGCCTCTCAACCCAGCCTCATGAAAATTCTTTTTTAACCTTTTTCAACCTGTTTCTAATTAGCTGCAGATGATGCTGTCAAAGTTTCCCCAGACACTAAGATTTACACCATTTCTTTTTCTCCATTTGCCTTGTCTTGGGGCAAAAAGCAACCATATGGTTGTAAGAAGTTCCAATTACTACTGCTATATAACTTCTCTAAGATCTATTACAGCTCATGGTTTCCATTGCAGATCAGGTATATGGGGAGGTCTTGGCTAAGCTATTCTAATGTTTGTGGGGTCATATAGTGGTATTTAGGAGTGGGTATGCTGGCTTGGAGAATCCAAGATGGCTTTAGATATGCATCTCCTGCCTTGTCAGGGTTGGCTGAAAGGCTAAATTCTGATAGAACTGTTTACAGGTGCTTCCAATGTTATATTTCCAACATGAACATCTCAGAGTAGTCAGATTTCTACACTAGTAGCTGGATACCGACAGACCATGTGTCCCAAGAGAACTAGGAAGAAGCTCCATGAATTCATCTAACCTTGGAAATCAGAGTGACATTTCTGCCATATTCTTTTGGCTATGAGTAAGTCATAGGTCATCTCAGATTCCAGGGGAAGGGATGTAGACACCACCTCTTAAGTGAGGAGTGGCAAGGTCACATTGTAGAAGAGCCTTAAGGATGCAAGATAATGTTGTTGTCATCTTTGGAAAATACTCTTTGCCACAAAAACTGAATTCAAGTGGGTGGACATGAGTTTAAATCTTGCCTCTTTGTCTTCCTAATTGTTCAAACTCTTGGAAAGTTGCATAATCTCACAGAGTTTATTTCTTGTCTTTGAAAGGAGATTTTTTAAAAAATGCTACCTCTCATGGTCAGATGATAATGTTAAATGAGAAGATACACACAAAGCAGCCAGACTACTATAAATTTCTAATATATTTAAGTTTCCTTTCTCCTCTTTGAATAACCATAACACTACATTAACACTACCCTTACAGGACAGAGGTCTCCATTGCTCCCTCTGTCTACTGCCTCCTAATGGTTTGTTCATATATACCCCCTCTTCTTTTTTTTTTAATCTTGCCATTCTCTGCATCACTTTGAGCATCCTGTTACAAGGGATGCTAACAGATGGAACAATCACTATAATCATCCCACATAAACATCCATTCCCTTGGAATCTTGTAGCAATCAGGGACCTATATGCAGAACAGAGGACCAATTTATTCCCTGATGAAGAGCAAAACTTCATAACAGGCCCTTCTAACACTTTAGAAATTCTAAATATGTAAGTGTATATTCCAAAAGTATGCATAATAATGTTTGCTTTCAAAAATGTAGAAAAGGAACAAATTTTACATCTAATACTACATGCAATTTCCAAATTGTGTTACATATTTTTGGTAAAAAATGTTAAGTTCAGTATACTTGTTAGAGTAAGTTTACAATTTTTTATAATTATAGCACCATGCTCATTTATTTCTATTGCATATTGACATAGTGCCTTATTCTATTCTTTCTTCTTTCCTGCCTACCCTTGTTGCTTTTTTTTTCTTTCTTTCTCTTTCACTTTTCTTGCTTGTAACAATATGCTTCATTGTCTATGATGTATTTATATTCACTCTTTCTCTGGAACATATAAACTTGTAATGAAATACAAAATCTGGGCCAGCTCCACACCAAGCAATCCTGGACTAGTTTTTCTTTATTTTAATAAAGAACATGAGGAACGGTGATGGAAGTAGGTTTCCTGTAGCGTGGCTCTCTAAATGTTCTGAAACATGGTGGGGAAGCTGAGTGAAATGATGCAGATCAATACAGCTGTCTTAGGGGGAGTGTTGTGATACTTTCTTGTTGTTACCCATGAAACAAGCTGAAATTCATTGATGGTTCTTTTTGCTGGAGGCGCAAAGCTGCACTCAGTTACTTTGAAAAAACCAGAGAAAACTTACAAGGCAATGGCCCTAGACATCTTAGAGTCTTCACAAAACTGTGTAGACTCTGAACAGCCATCAGATCAAAAAGATGACTTCACTGCTGAGAGCTTCCAGCCCAGAAATGCTCAATGCAATAAAAAGCCCATCACCTAGCATAGCTCTCTGGGGCACACAGTCATGTAAACATATACAGTCTCCGCCATCTTGGTGTTATTCTTCCAAGAAAGACAAAGCCAGACTCCTTTCAATGGCTCATTTGCTTCTTGTCTCATCAAAGGGTGCTGGTAGTCCTGTTGGAACAGACATGCTGTGGCCTCAGACAGACCGAAAATAATTGGAAGCTAATTTACCATGGACAGCTTAATGATATTTGAAATCACAGATGAATGCTTTAGGGAGATAACAGGAGTAATACTCAGAGCAGGCAAGCAACAGTGACAATCATTTTTTTTTTTTTCTCAGAGCTTCAACTTGCCCCATTTAACCACTTGTCTTAGTCCATTCAAGCTGCTATAACAGAATACCATGGACAGGGTGCTTTATAAATAGCAGAAATTCATTTTTCACAGTTCTAGAGGGTGGTTAAGTTCAAGATTAAGACACCAATGTATTTGGTGTCTGATGAGAGTCTATATTCTCTCTCTAACCTGATGTGGTAGAAGGGGAAAAGGATCTCTCTCCTGTCTCTTTATATAGGTGCCCTAATTCTACTCATCAGGGCTCTTCCCTCACAACCTAATCAACTCCCAAAAGTTCCACTTTACAACACTCTAGCATAGAGTATTAAGAATTCGATATATGATTTTTTTTTTTTTGCGGGGTGGGGGGGGGTGGACATTTAGAACATACTATCACCCTATCAGGGAAAGTTCCTGTACCTGAACTTCTTCCAAGATGATTGATGCTGGTTTTAAAAAATAACTTTATTGAGACCTCATAATTGTATATAGTTAAGATACATGACTTGATGTGTAGATTATATACCTACATTGTGAAATTATCACCACTTTCAAGCTATTTTACATATCTTACACCTCACTGAGTTACCAGTTCCTGTATACATGTGCTAAAACACTTTTATCTACACTTTTAGCAAATTTCAAGTGTCAGGTTGTTCATCTCTGAGACTGCCTATTTTAAATTTTACAAGTAAGCGAATTAGTATTTGTACCTTATATATGTTATTTGGCATAGTATCTTCCAGGTTCATCTCTCCCTCACAAATGGCAGAATTCCTTCATTCTTAAGTCCAACTAATATTTCAAATATAGAGTCCATATATTCCCTGATATTTAGTGATGTTGAACACTTTTTCATATACCTGTAGGCCATTTGTATATCTTCTCTTGAGAAATGTTTATTTGGGATTTTTATCTTTTTTTTAATCGTATGTTCAACTTTTGGTTTTCTTTTCTTTTCTTTTTTCTTTTTTTTTTTTTTTTTGGAAGGGTAAGTATGTTGCTATTTAGTTGGCTGAGTCCCTTGTATATTTTGGATATTAACCTCGTATCAAATATGGTGTATAAATATTTTCTTCTCTTAGGTAAGTTGCCTTTTCATTCTGCTACCTGCTTCCTTTACTGTATAGAAGCTTTTAATTTTGACATAATTCATTTGTCTATTTTTAATTTTGTTACCAAAAGTTTAGTTTTGTTTTGGGCATTTCTGGAAACTTTATCCTGTTCCATTGGTCTATGCGTCTATATTTATGCCATTACCATATTGTTTTGTTTTGTTGGTATCAGGGATTGAACTCAGAGGCATTCAACCACTGAGCCACACCCCAGTCCTATTTTGTATTTTATGTAGAGACAAGGTCTCACTGAGTTGCTTAGTGCATTAGCATTGCTGAGGCAGGTTGTGAACTTGCAATCCTTCTGCCTCAGGCGCCCGAGCCTCCAGAGCTGCTGGGATTACAGGCGTGTGCCACTTTGCCTGGCACCATATTGTTTTAATTCCTATAGCTTCTTGTTCCTGCTCAATATTATTTTACTATTTGAAGTCTTTTGTGCTTCCATATGAATTTAAGGGTTATTTTTGTATTTCTGTAAAGAATTTTAGTATGATTTTGATAGCAATTGCATTGAATCTGCAGATTACTTTGAGTAGTAAGGTTGTTATAACCAATCCATGAACATTAAAGATCTTCCCATATATTCATGTCTTCTTTAATTTTCATCTGTGTTTTGTAATTTTAGGTGTTCAAGTATTTTACCACTTTAGTTGATTTTATTACTAACCATTTTTTTTCTTGTTGATGTTATTATGAATAGAATTGTTTTCTTAATTTCTGTCTCTAATAGTTTATTGTTAGTGTATACAAAGGCAATTCATCTTTTTTCATCTTCTTCTTCTTTTTGTGTTTGGTACCAGGGATTGAAACCAAGGATGCTTAACTATTCAGCCCTTTTTTGTGACAGAGACTCACTAAGTTGCTGAGGCTGCCTCTGAACTTGAGATCCTCCTGCCTCAACCTCCAAAGCTGCTGGGATTACAGGTGTGTGCCATTGTGCCTGGGTGTAACTTTCCTTTTTATGTTGATTTTGTATCTTGCAACTTCAGTAATTAATTTTTTATTTCTAACATGTTTTGTCAAGTCTTTAGGGTCTTCTACATTTATGATCTTTCATCTACAAAGAAACTATTTTACTTCCTTCTTTCTAACTTGGTTATCTTTCTTTTTCTTTTCTTTCTTATCTATTTGCTCTGACTAGAAATTCCAGAACTATGATGAATGGAAGAGATGAGAGTGAGTATTCTTGCCTTTTACCGTATCTTACAAGAAACTTTTTTCAATTTTTTTTGCCATTGAGTACAATGTGACCTGTGAGACTTTCATATGTGGTATTTATTATGTTTAGGTAAGTTATATCAATATCTATTTTATTGAGAGTCTTTATCACAAATGTTGAATTTTGTCAAATGCTTTTCCTACATATACTGAGATGATTGTATGATTTTAAAACATCTATTGTTTTGTTAATGTGGTGTATCACATTGCCTGACTTGCTTATATGGAAACATCCTTCCATCACTAGAATAAGTCCTACATGGTCACTGGGTATGATACTCTTCCTGTACTGCTGAATTCAGTATATGGAGTATTTTATTGATGACTTTTACATCTAGTTTCATCAGGACTATTGGCCTGTAGTGTTCTCTTTGTATGGTTCCATTTTTCTGGCTTTGGTAATAAGATGATGGCGGCCTCATGAAATGAACTTAGAAGTGTTCCATCTTTGTCTATTTTTTGGAAGAGTTTAAGAATGATTGCTACTAATTCTTCTTAGAATGTTTTATAGACTTCAGCTATGAAGGCATCTGGTCTTGGGCTTTTGTTTGTTGGGAGGATTTGGATTACTGACTCAATCTCCTTGTTTGTTTTTAGTCTGTTCACGCTATCTAATTCTTGCCAATTTAGTTGTATATTTGAAATATTTCCTCTTTTTAAATGTAGGCATTTATCATTCTAAATATCTTTCTTAGTACTGCTTTTGCTGCATCCCATAATATTTTCATTTTCATTGTTCTTGAGATACTTTGGGAAATTCCTCTTTGATCCCAATGGTTATTCAAAAGTATTTATTTTCTGTTTTTATGAATTTTCCTACACTTATTGATTTCTAGTTGTATTCCACTGTAGTCAGAGAAGACACTCAGTATGGTTTCAGTCTTCTTAAATGTGTTAAGAATTGTTTTGTGATCTAAGAACGCTCCTGTGGACTTTTGAAGCATGTATACCCTTCTGCTGTTGGGTAGGTTCACTTCCTCAATAGTTTTGTTCATGTCAGCAGTTTATTTATAGGTTTTCTGTCAGTACAGTCTATCTATGATTGAAAGTGGAGTATTGAAGTCTCCTTCTGTCATCGTATTTCTGTCGATTTCTCCCTTCAGATCTGTCAATGTTAATGTTATATATTTATGTGCTCTGAGATTAAGTGATATACCCACATACACACACATACACACACACCCCACACATATATAGTCATGTGCTGCATAATAATGTTTAAATCAGTAATGGGCCACATATGCAACAGTGATCTCATAAGACCATAATAGAACTGAAAAATTCCTATTGCCTAGTGACAATATAACCATTATAACACCAAAGCACAATTCATTTTTTCAGTGCTTATGGTAATGCTGGTGTAAACAAACCCACTGCACTGCCAGCCATATAAATATGATATATACAATTATGTATGATATGTACTTAATAATATATTTTTTTCTAAATTCAGTGTAGCCTGAGCATACTCTGTTTATAGAGTCTATGGTAGTGCACATTAATGTCCTAGACCTTTGCACTCACTGGTCACTCATTCATTGGCTCACCCAAAGAACATCCAGGCCTGTAAACTCCATCCAAAAGTGCACTTTACAGATGTACATTTTTATCTTTCGTATATTTTATTGTATATTTTCTATATTTAAGTGCACAAATACCATTGTGTTTCAATTACCCACAGTATCTACTGCAGTAACATGCTATATAGGTTTGGAAACCTAGGAGCAGTAGACAATACAACATACAGCTTAGGTGTAGATTTGTGCACCATCTATGTTTGCACAAGTACATTCCATGATATTCGCACAACAGAATTGCCTAGTAATACATTTACCAGAATATATCCCTATTGTTAAGCAAATCATGACTCTATTCACTATGTTATATCTTCCACTTGGCTTGTCCCTTTCATCTTTATATAATGATGTTCTTTGTGAAGGTTTTCGGTTAGGTCTGTTTTGTCTGATATAAGGATAGCCACACCTGAATTCTTTCGATGGCCATTTTCATAGAATACCTTTTCCTTTCCCCCACTTTCAGCATATGCACATACTTTTAAAGCTCTCTAATATATGGCTACCACTGGATTTTGCTTTTTGATCCAGGCAGACTTCCCATGGTTTTTGAAGGGAAAGTTCAACTGAGTTCCACTTAAAGTAATTATTGATAGCTAAAAGCTTCCTATCGTCCTCTTGTTTGTTGTTTTCCATCTTGCCATTGCTTTGTTCTTGTTCTTGCTGTCTCTTTTTTGCTACTTAGTGATTTTCTGTAATTACTTGTTTTGACATTTTTTTTTATTTATCTCTGGGTATATATGATAGACTTTTTTTTCCTTTTGATTACCATGAGGCTTGCATGAAACATTGAAGTTATAACAATCTATTAGGTTGATAGCAATGTCAATCACATACAAAACTCTCCATTTTTACTCTCCTCACACACATTTTGTGTTTTTAAATTCAGAGTTTGCTTCTTTTTTATGGTGTATCAATTAACACATTTTTTAGAAATTTTTTTAAAATTATAGATGGACACAATATCTTTATTGTTTGTTTATTTACTGATGTATTTTTTTATGTGGTGGTGAGGTTTGAACCCAGTGCCTCAGCCATGCCAGGCAATTGCTCTACCACTGAGCCACAACCTCACCCCTCAATTAACAATTTTTTATAGTTATCCTTAACACTTTATTTTAGCTTTATATCAATGCTAAAAGTAACTTATCCCTGATCATTATCATGTTGCATTATTCCATAATTGTTCATAGATTTGCCAGTGGGGCTTATGCTTTCCTGTTGCTATTTAAGTTTTAATTTCTATTTGGAGAACTTCCTTCAGCATTACTTGTGAAGCAGTATAACAGGTAGTAAGGAACTCCCTCAGTTTTTTTTTTTTTTTCCAGGAAAGACTTCTCTCTCCTTTGTTGTTTAAAAGATAGTTTTTCCATGTATGGTATTCTTGGTTGCAATTTTTTTATTTCAGCATCCTTTATCTGCAAGCCTTCTGATAAGAACTCTGATTAGAACTCTGCTGATTGTCTCATGAAGATTCCCTGGTACCTTATGGGTCACTCATCTCTTACAGCTTTCAAAATTCTCTCATTGTCTTTGACTTTTGAAAATTTAATTATAAAGTGTCGTAGTGAAAACCTGTTTATATTCAACCTCTTTGTGATTATTTGAGCTTCTTGAATCTGGATGTCTATTTGCGTAACCAGACTTGGAAATTTTTCAGGCATTATTAAGTAAGCATTTTGACTTTTCTTTTCTAGGACTTCTATAATGTTCCAAATCCCGAGAAAGGAATTGCATTGTTGACTGGGGACAATACAGAAAAGCTCCAGCTTCAGGACAACACAGCAGCATGGGCTCTAGGTGGCTCCAACAACTGGGGTCAGCAAAGACAATGGGGCTCCTGGGTGGCAAAGGTCAAGAGGTCCATAGCAGCAGTGATGATTGCTGGGATCCTTAGTGGCAAAGGCTTCCAGAGCTCTTTGCTCTCCTTCTCCCCATAGGGAAACTTGTAGTCAAGGGGATTCTTCTTTGTGCTGAGCTGGTCCAGCCTGTGGATTGGGTAACACGGGTTAAATGAAATTCATTCTTCTACCTTTTCTATATTTTTATGAAGGTCCCTCTTTATCATTTCAGTGTTCCAAGTACCTCCTAGAGGAGACTGTTATGGTTTAGATATGAAGTGTCCCCCAAAAGCTCACGTGCAAGACAATGCAAGAGTGTTTACAGGTGGTGTGATTAGATTATGAGAGGCAAAATCCACTGATGTGGATTAACTGAGTGGTAACAGTATGGCCAAAGGAGGTAGGTTATTGAGGGTATGGATTTGGGGTTTATATTTTGTACCTGGTAAGAAGAAAGAGCGCTCTCTTTCTCTCTCCCCACCCCACCCCCTTCCCCTTTCCCTCTGTCTCTGTTTCTTGAATGTCATGTCCTGAGCAGCTTTCCTCTACCATGCCCTTCCACCATGATATTCTGCCTTACTCTGGGCCCAGAGCTACGGAGTCAGTCATCTACGGACCTCTGAAATTGTGAGTCAAAATAATCTTTTCCTCCTGTATATTCTTCTTGTCAGGTCTTTTGGTTACAATGGTGCAAAGATGACTAAAACAGGGATATAGGACCCATAAAAGATAAGCAGGAAAACACCAATCCAGAAACGCAGAAAAATCTATAGAGTCAGAATCAAAACCAGTAGGATGCAGTCTTCGACAAAGGAAGTCCTTTCCACTCATAGAATGTCAGTGAAGGATGTTCATGCAACGCTCAATTCATCCCCCCATCGAGAGTAATAAGCAACTGTTTCCCCAAAAGTGCAAGATTCCATATTTCGCTCACTGCCATTGATGAAGTTATTCTTCCAAGTTTGACACTTGGGGTAAAGATGAATTGGAAAGAAGTTTCTCCTGAATTTTCCTAATGGGATAGAAGACAATAAATTTTGCCTTAAGATTAAAGGGGGGTTTGAAGAATTAAATGGCGAGAAGATGGCCGCTGCGTACGGGGGTTGCTGAAGTGCTGAGCGTGGTGCTCAAAGCAGTGGCTTTAATAGAGAGTTCGCACAGTCTCTTAGAGCTTTCACCGTTAATCTGTAGCGGACCACTTTGCCAAGGAGCAGGAAGAACAAAGAAATCAAAAAAGAGACGCTTGGATGCTCAGAGCCGCGGGCGCTTTGCTCCCATCTGCTTCCTCTTTCGCTTCGCTCCAGGCGGAGAAGCTGAATGTGTAATCAGCAGTGGATTGTAAGTACCCGAGGCAAAGAAAGCTCAGTGCGCCCCGCCTTTTTTTTTCTTTTTTTTTTTTGAATATTTTTTATACAGGGAGAGTTTGTGGATTGGGATTGTTGGCGGGGCTGTGGTTTCTGTGCCGAAAATCCACTCCGCGGGAGCCGCCATTTGCTTTCTGCTTGCTGTCTTG